>NW_017296059.1:0-28211 GCF_001594075.2 Trachymyrmex cornetzi
GAAAATTCCGACGGAGCATTTGTGAGCAAACGATGAGCAAACGAATGCAAAAAGAAAATATTCAATGTTTTAATATTGGGGGGCCAGCTTCACACGGGTATTTTACCTATATATCTTACCGCGTACAATACAGTAAAATTTTCATTATTATAAATATATATGGTAAAATATTGTGTAATGGGTAATTAAATAATATTATATTCTCATGTACGTAATGTTTTTAAATTATGCACGTTTTACTTTTGCGTTGTAGTGTATAACTATAATTATAACGATATAATCGGGGCTGTTATGACTGTTTTAATCGCCTCTACGCTGGAATTTGCTCGCATGGATTAATACGAAACTGCAAAGACAAATAAAAGATAACTTAAAAAAATTCCTACTCTTAGCGTTATCCAGAACTATGACGAAGACGTAGCAGGATAATAGTTTCGTTTGTGTTTTGCTTTTTTATATTTTATACTTTTCTATTGTTAAAGAAAGGCATGTGCCTGTTGCGTTATGTTTTCTTGTTGATTCATGTCTTTGTAGCCTTGCAATTATGGGAATAATGGGTATACTTGTGCAACTCAAAACGTGCGTTAATTTCTGCAAAAATCTTTACTCTTTTTACAATTCTATATTTACGAAGTAACAATGACTACTGTTCGCGTTAAGGCGCAACGTATAAATGGCGACGAACACGACCGATCGCTACCGGTCGGCATTGCGAGCGCCTTAGTGGACCGGGAAATTACTCGATACACGCTAAGATTGTGGCTAGGTTCCGTTATTCACTATAAATACTGAAAATCTAGTAATAATATAATAATATACGTAACGAACTATAGGTTTTCAATACTTGCAGTGAATAACGGAATGCAGAATGTCAGAATAGCACGCCGCAAAAGCGACATTTTTGAATGACTACACATTACATGAGTGCATTTAGGTATATGCATTTAGTGCAGATATTTATCTTTTATATTTTTAATTTGTTAACTTTTATTTTATTTTTGTATTAATTTTGATATCACTGGTGTAATTAATAGAATATATTTTACATTTTGTTTTATAATAATATATTTTGTAACAATACATTTTGTAATAATAATACATTTTTGAGATAATAAATTTGAGAAATATATTTTGTAAAAAGGCGAGAAAGGTAACTTATTTACAAATTATATTTTTTGCCTTATTAGCTTTTGCGAATATTTCTATAAAATTCCTTGTAATGGAAATCGTTGGCTAATTCATTCTTGATTGATAACATTGCTAAATCAGTTTTAGTGCGTATATAAAAGTGCATGAAAGTACAATTTGATCTCGCAGACTCCTGGTTCGGTATCTTATTATATTTAACGATGAACATTTGTTCATCGAGGGTGGAGACGTAGCCCAAAGGGGATTTGATGCAGCAATAGCGAGATTTTGCGCCGCAATTTTGATTTGACGAGCCGATTCGATATTTACAGACGTCGATTTCTACGCAATCTAGCATTGCTTCTCGATGCATGCGCACGTAGAAACGGATGCTATTTCGGTGCTCGCGGGTGCGCCAGTTGACGTCACGCACATGCGGCTTTCGAGGATGCGATTTAACGCGATAATCGGCTTCCGTGATCGAAACTTTGAGGCGTTAATTTATGAGTTGTGTGTTGCTAAAGTTACGATTGCTCGCGAAAAACAATACGTGCGTCACATATTCAATATATGTATCTATGTGGCATGATATCTCATTTGTTTATCGCCAATTAAAACTGTTATGATCCAAATTAAGCTCATTGCATTAAATTTTTGTGTAATGTAACAGTAAATGTGCCATATACTTCTTATATTAAAGCTATACGTTTTACTTCAGAAAAAATTTCACATAATATACATTTTTTGTATTAGGTTAAATTTTGAAATATTTTAAATATTCAAAATACTTAAAATTCGAGATTAAAAGAAGTTTAGAATAGAAATTTGATAATTCTTTTTTTGTGAGATTAAGACTTACTCAGTATCAGGCACAGGTATCATAGGAGGAGGTAAGCGGCCGTTGTGGTCCAGAAAGTGATTGATCTCAGGTTCCTCTTGTACGGGGGTCTCATAAACGAGTGTTTCCACCATCGACCCTTTGCTCGAGCCGAAGGATACCCTAAACAGTAATCATTCTTGATGAAGCAACAAATACATAGATAAACAAACAAGTTCATTGATAAATTTATAATTAAATTATTACGGAATTATATATATAAACAAATAAATAGGCAGGAATAATATTTTCTCCACATTTTGAGAAACGTCTTTAAAGCTAAATGACTCTTTACTTATTTTGAACATCCTGTATTCGGCGTGCGATCAAAACAGGTCATATGATATCGATCAGTGCATGAAAAATACTTGTTGTAAACCTCAGTTTTCTATCGCGTGACCACAACCGACTGAACCGACGACCGCAAAGATGATATCAAAATCAAAATCTCGCGATCACCATGGCGTCAAATTACGCGCGTGATCAAGATTGACCCGTATATAGAAGTGAATATGCCGCACACAGTTACTCATTACTCGTCTCGGAAATGGCTTCGGTGAAAAACAATCAGAAGAAAATCTTAACAAATTCGTTCAGCAACTGTCCACAAAAATTGCATGTTATATTTATAAAAGAATAATTTTTTAATAATTTTACACATAATAATTACCAAATACGAAGTTTGCAATATCGGTACAGACGTTTCAACTCATGTTTGAGTTTTCTTTAATGTAAAGGCGATAATAGATAGAAAAACAAGTTTGATCCCTTCTTCAACATAGTCAATTATACAAAACTTCTAGTCAAACCATTACAAAAAATAAAATACAGCTCAACAGCTAGATGAGAAGTTATTTACAATGTGATATTATCTATGTGCGTCAAATAATAATAATTTTTTTATTAATATGAACTAACAATAGTATAATCTCAATATTATATTCTTTTAGTAAACAATGTAACTGTTAACTATAACTCATGTGTTGTATGTTGTACATATTAAATTGGTGAATAGAAAATTATAATGTTGAGGTCATTACTATTAGTTGGTGTTTATTGGAATATTTACTGGTGTTTTAAACAGCTAAAGTTCTGATTTTGCAGTCTAAAGTTATTGTTTCTAATAATAGTCTAATATTAATTAATATTAACTAATTCTTTCAGTAAAATTTTACTGCTTTACAATGCTCTACACTTCTAACTGCTATATAATCAGCGACTTTTTGGTGTTTTTCGGTAATAATATACTGATTTATTTTTAGAGAGTATGTCTGACGGTTAGCTTTTCTTTTCATATCCAGAAAAAAATAAAAATCATCCAACAGGACAAAAAATGTATTGTTTGTACTACAGAAGCAGAAAGAATCGCGAACAAAAGATTTAGATTTCAGGTTTAAATGTAAAGAGTGTAACATCGGGCTCTGTATAAGTTATTGTTTTCAGATTTATCACACAAAAACAAACTTTTAATGTATTGCTATTTACTTGAATCATCATTTCGAATAAAAATTTAAAAAAACTCGATCTACTATCTAATTTAACGCTAACTTGAATATCCTGATACAACGTATACCTTAAAGATTCTATAAATAATTATAAACTAGTGTACATTTGAAATTAATTGATGACTAAATCATGACAAGAAACTGGGTTTCACGGAGAAGCGCACATTTCGAATTAATCATTTTTTCTCAAGGATAGTACGATTCTCATAATTAATTCAGGACGTTGTAAATAAACAGAGTTGAAATGATATCGTCAAAGACATCCTGTGTATCGAAAAAAAAAATTTTTTTTAAACGTTTATTTTTGCTCGATCGCAGAAGAATTACTGCATCGAGCCGAGATAATTTTACTCTTACGGCTCAAAAAAGAGCCGCAGCGGCAGTCGATTAGCGAGAGGTATAGTCTGTTCGGTTGAAATCGATTATGGAATACTATGGTTCTTGTTTGCAATAGAAAACACTTTCATTTCAATCTCTTCATACTTTTACATAAGTGCATTTTATTAAGCGTTATTATTTATTCATTTTTATGAATTATAAATATGCATAAGAATTTTAATATGAACGAGATATTTAATCTTTATGATATATACAGCGTACTTATGGAAATGTCCAAGTGTCCAATTGGTAAAATTGTATTTCTTATAGTAAAATTCTCCGTATTTTTTTTTTTACAAAATAATAGATTATGACTTTTTACTTTCTAATATTAAACAATATCAATAATTAAGCTTTAAACTATAATTGAATCGATCGTTAAGAATGAGAAAATGAAAAAGATATTAAAATATATCAGAAGTAAATGTTATAAATCTCTCCTAAGAGAATAATAAAAGAAGCAATAAAAAATATTTCCATTTTAATCTTTTCGTGCTTCGACACAATTATTTTATTATGTGTTATTATTTAATCTTTTCAAGAATTCTTAAATATGCATATATATATAAGAATTTAAAAAAAATAAACGTTAAATACGCAACAGTATTTCCTAAGTACGCAATAGCGTTTTGGCAACGGATCAGTTTCTTTCTAGAGTGATTCAAGCTACGCGCTGCCAGTATTATTATGAAGAACCTAAATAAACGCTCCTCGAAAATGCATTAATCGGCATAGTGTATTAGATAAATTTCTTTATCACGGAATTTATCGTTAAGAAATGCTTGAAAAGAATTGAAACTCACATTGTTATAATAGAACACAATTTCATCTCTGTAAAGTTAGCATCTTATCTTTTAAAACAATAAATTTTTCTTATAATTCTAAATATACCCTGAAGAGTTTTAGAGTTCCTTAATAAAATTAAAAATAGTTCTGCTAAAAAAAAATCACCGATAAATTTTCGGCGCTAACTTTACGAAATGAAGTACGAAAAATACGATATTTCTTTAAATATGTATTAATTTAAGCGCTTAAAGTTATAATAATTATCGTTAAAATTTTTGAAGTGCTATCTAGGACTCCTACTAGAACTATCGAAACGTTCAAAAATTGTTCAAGTGTTAGAAATTTTTCGATCCGTGATACGAAGTCTCAATAACTTCTCAAACGTTAACTTTACAGCTTCAAGTGTTGATATTTTTTATTAAAATTCTTGTAGTGTTATCCAGAATTATTAACAAAACTATCAAAATCGTCAAAAGTTTTTCACGCCTCGAAAAATTTTTAACATTCGAGGGACGAAAAAGTTTTCAAAGTTTCGGCAGTTTTGTCGATAATTCTAGATAACATCAGAAGAGTATATTTACTACTTATATATCCATATGTACCAGTATATGGGGGTGAAATGACGAAATTGACACGTTCTTAAAAAATATAATTTTTTTTTAATTTTCTATGATAACCAAAGTTTTAGCAAATCTAAAAAAAAAATACTTCTAAAGACTCTTAAAATCATATGATTTTTATTAAAAAAAATTTTTATTTCACTTTCAATAACATTTGCTTTAAAAGAAAAATAATTAAATTTTTTATATGGATATATAAAAATACATATTCACTATTTTAACATAGCTTTCAACATATTACAAGTCCAAAATCAAATGAATAATCAGCGTTTTTTTAGTTTGCTTGTAAAAAACGTAGTAGTATACTTACTGACGGATTTGTTTAAAAACGGACAAATATTTAAATAATGATTATTACTTATAATTTTCAAGCGCCATTGTGAATAAATCATTTAATTTTTACAATATTCAAACTCGATTACAATAAGATCATGTCTTAAAATACACAAAAAAAAAATCGATTGAAAAAGAACTATTCGTCATTATGCAAAACAGTTATAAGAAAATATGAAGTCCATCTAAAGAATCAGTTTGACTCAATATAAATTAAATCCGTGTAGGGCCAAAAAACAGCTTTATTGATACGCCTGCGCCTTCTTTGTTGTCCAAAACAATTCTTGTAAAACAAACTTTGGTTAGAATAACCAAATATATATTAGAACAATTTTTTAATAAAAAAATAAGAAAATTTTTGTTAGTCATATATCAACAAAATCATTGATTATATTACTGATTTTGTTGATATGTACCAAAACATTTCTCTCAGTTTTTATCAGCAAAACGAGAAACTGTGCTTTTGCGTATATCATGTCGACAAGATTGTTATTACGTTGCGGAACCCGTTTAGCTATTTTAATTCAGCTCCGAATATTATTTCAATCATACAGTTTTAATAATATCGTAACATTTGTGACACGTTAAGTGTTAAAACATATATGATCGACAGGATCAAAGTTTTTTTCTACTTCGCGTTTTATTTCACACCGGTTTCGTACTGAAATATCTCTCTCGCTATTTTATGTGTCTTTGGTCAGAATTATTAAATGCATTCAGGAGATGGTCTCGATCGTCTCGGTACGTTTTGTCCGAGCGAGGCTCCGCTCGATGCATTATGACGACCCATCGAAGTCACGGCGAAGTTGACCCTGACCTATCCTTCGTGCAAGTGCCAGCAAAAGTTTCGTACGAGTTGCGAAAATCAGCCTGTAGACTCGACATGTAGTGACGTTCTTTTTTTTCGCGAAAGAGAGGCATTTTATCATGTAAATCCCAATAAACCTGCTGAGAGAGAGAGAGGGGGGGGGGGGAGAGAGAGAGAGCATAAGCGATTTAATTTCAACATTTTTTCCGAGAAAAACAATAACCGTGTTTCGATTTCAAAGATTTGTGATTTTACCTCTATCTGATTATATTTATAACTTTTGATCTTGGATACAACAGATGATAACAGTGTCACGGAATCCTGCATTAAAAAAAAATTTTTAGTTTCTGTGACTATAAAATTACAGGTTGCCATAAAATTGTGATTATTACTTCTATAACGTTATTAATAATAACTATATATATCGTTCTATCAATAAATATATATAGTTAGTAACTGAAATCACTATAAACTTAGTCGTTAAGTAGTAGTTAAATTATAATAATATACAATCTTTTGTATAGCAATTATAATTACAACTATAGTTACTTTTGGTTGCCAAGTATGTATACATTTATATTTATTGATAAACTATACATATAATTATTATTAATAACATTATAGTAGTAATAATCGTAATTACGGTAATATGCAATTATAGTCACAAATACCAAAAATTTTTCTCTCAGAGAGAGAGAGAGAGAGAGAGAGAGAGAATTTATTTAAAAAATAAGCTTAAACTGTGTGGAAATTGTAAGATTCACGCAAAAATGTTATTAGATATCAACATCCACTTTAGCTGAATATGACTTTTGCTTATTTGTATTGAACATTTCTCGATTGAATTTCATTTATAATTGTTTAAAAAATAATTTAACGTTATTTTTTATAGAGTGTACAAGATCTAGACTAGTAACTTCCCGTTTAAGATGATCTTAATTTGAAAAAAATCGCTTTTTTTTATTGCTATCTTCTTCACTTACCTTTTCAGGCTGGCGTGCTTCGCGCCGTTGAGAATCTTGTTCTTACGTTCGCTGCCGGCGGTACTGGCTACGCTGTCGATGCTGTAGAGGCTGTCGTCCTTAGTAACCCTGCTGGCGTTGTGCAGGGTCGATTTCCTCGCGGTTGTCGTCCCATTGTGCTTCGGGCTCTCGACCGGTCGAGGGAAACCGTGCCGGGCGACAGGATCGCTGCCAGTCGGATCCTCGATCTTGGTGGAGACGATCATCGCTCTAGTCGTGTCCGTGCATTTTCTGGGAGATGTGCTCACTACAGTGGTGCTCTTTTGCAGCTTGCTGGTCGTGCGATAATTGTTCTGTTGGCTGCTGGGTTCGCCGGGCGGTGGCTTGTCCTCCGTCGGCAACATGTACGACAACATTGTCCCTTTTTCTTTCACCTGGGTACACGGGAAGCAAACACGTAGGCGGAAATTCAGTACGATTGCCGTGGAAGATCGGCGGAGTCATTAACCAGGTAGGCACGATGATGAGAAAAATACGTAGCGATATAAAAGAGATCAATTGAGAGTCGTTATAGAAACGGATAGAAAAAGTATACTGTTCACAGTAATAAGAGCATGACGGTAAGCTGCTTGATTAATGCTTCGAGACACATAGTTGGAAGTTAACAACATACCACTCGCAACAATTAGGAAAGATTCGGACGATTCTATAGTTCGACTCAAATGTCAGCGATTAGGAAAAATCAAAGTAGCATGTTCCGACAGACATATTCATTTAATGTCTCGAATTTGGATACTGAGAGAAAT
Source organism: Trachymyrmex cornetzi (assembly GCF_001594075.2). Taxonomy (NCBI): domain Eukaryota; kingdom Metazoa; phylum Arthropoda; class Insecta; order Hymenoptera; family Formicidae; genus Trachymyrmex; species Trachymyrmex cornetzi. The sequence continues at coordinate 8,204 of NW_017296059.1, forward strand.
TTTTGAAATTTCAAATATTTCTATCTAGATGTTATCATTTTCTGAAGAAATAGTCATATAATTGTTTTGAGTAGGATAATCTTAAAGAAGATTTATTTCTCAAAATAATCCTTTTTAAAAGATATACATATATGAACAATATACAAAAATGAAGTTTGTACCATTAAAAAAATAAAAAGTGCTTTAAAATTTGCAGTTTTAATTAAATACACATTAATTTCCACATCTCAATAATCTAGTAAACCGCAAAAAAGATTGCAAAAAAATTTTAATCAAATATCGAATTAAATTATCGAGAAACATTTGGTTCCGTTGAGAATGCGGAACAATAGCGAGTATATTCTTCGAGTATTAAGAGGATTAAGTCGAGTAGTTAAGTAGTTCAATATCTCGTGACGGTCAAGTGATTATATGAAATCACGTGTGTCGCAGCGCTTACATTATATTCTGGGTATATATAACGAAGAGCATTATTATTAGCGCGATAAGTCAACCGTCTCCTGTCAAACTAGTTTGTCGTATCGCGAGTCTCCCGCGGATGAGCGTCATCGCCGTTATCATTAGCAGATAACTGTATCGAATCCGTCCTCCTCGATGTAATGCAAATACTCGCAATGAATCGGAATGAGAGAGCGGACACAAAAAAAAAACGATTCGCTTTAAATGTGTTTACACAGTCACTGACCGACAGATCCGATTTCCTATCTTCAGGCGTCTTCGATAATAAAACCTGCGATATCGGTTATACAAAAAGAAATGTCGAAGAGAACGTCGATTGGCTAGATTTGAATGTTTAACAGTATTGTTGATAAATGGAAACTGACACGTGAAAAGATCGTAATTGAAGAGATGGCTCCTTTTGTCTACGAATCGATTGCCTACAATATCGTTTGCCTACATCACTTTTACCGACAGTTCGTTTGCGTACAAAAATTATTGCTTTCAAATTATTTTTCCAATATTTCGCCATATTGAACAAAAATTGAATACCCAATATTGTCCCAATATTGATTCAACAATTCCTGCAGGAACAACTGCAATGATTAAACCTCTTTATACCTTCGTCTTCTAAATTTGAAAAAATTTCATACATTTTTCAGATACAGTTATTTTGTATAATTACAATGTAAACTTGCATTTAGGAAACAACATTACCAAACTTTAATCGTTTATTCATAATTAGTTATCTTCTCAGCTTATAAACTATTTGTCGTGGAACAAAAGTGGTACATTAACAAGATAAATCACTTAACTTTGATAATCCCGTAGATCATTGTTTAAAAAAATGTTAAACTATGTGCGCATTATGCAATATAGCAATCACAAAGTGTATTAGGCAAATTTTTTGTATATAAAAAAATATGTCTATTATTTTTTACTATTCTACAAATATACAAAGTTTTATTAAAGTTTCAGGGAATCTCACAGAAAGGTAGGTTTATTTGTTAGTTATACAAACACACAATCAGTATTGTTCGTTCAAGTAATCTTAGATCCACTGAATAGTTATATTATTCATACACTGAGAAAAAAGTTATTAACTTGACTGAGTGCTTTTAATTCGTAGTGATTATGTAGTACAAGTATTTATATATTTATTTTCAATAAATTAAATACAATATTATACATGAGGCATGTCAACATGTTATTTATTTAAATTAACAAATATTGGCTTGACAACTCGTAACCGTTGTATTTAGTTGAATCAACTAATATTTTTTGAAAACAAAACTTTTTTCTCAGTGTATAAACTATAAAGTTTTTATGTTAATAACTTTAGGTAATAGTCATACGAGTAAAAAATAAACAAATTTTTTTTATTTTTGTGCGATTTTCTTATGAAAATCACACGACATACCTGGACTTTCTAGTGCATATTTTAATTCTGTAAAAAAATGTTGCAATCCGTGAAGCCAGTTCGAAAATTTTGATTGCACTGTAATTCGTAGTAATTGCCGTCGCTCCAACATCCCTTAAACTCAATTTCTCGGTTTTACGCTTGAATGCACTTGCATCTACGTTGCTCGTTTCTCACGCGTGCGATTTCGCATGCGCGTTGCCGCAAATTTGTGTCTCGCGACTCGCGACTGCTTCCGCGACTCAACACACTCGCTCACTCGTACCGACGCTTGTGCGCTTAAATCGCATCATACGATTCCATTTAATGATTATTTCAACCAAGGTGATCGCACTAATGGCATTAATGGACGATCGAAACCTTTGAAATTATTTCAACCCCTTTTCGATAAAGTACATGTTATTATTTCTATGTTGCGTTTGTGTTTCTCGAAAGTTAAAATGTGGAAACCACATCTTGACATGCATTCTGACTTTTTTTTTATTTTAAACAGTAGTTTCGAAATTTCAGGGTCACTAATGTCTCTAACGCGAATGCTTGTTACTTTTGGTGCAGCAGCAAGTAGCTTCCGTTACGCGGCGGATGGCGAGAAGAGAAAAGGAATGTTTGCCAGCAGAAAGCCGAACCGCGACTGAGCGTGACGCAAAAGCGAGGCAAAGGTTACAAGACAGACGGCCGACTATAGCTACATCTGCTCTACTCCGCTTTAGTTGTCCGCTGCTCTCCGTTCTACATGTTGTTTCTAGTCGCTCAATTCGTCTTCCCTATAGCTAGTCTTTCCACTTAACCAAATCTTAATGAAGAAATTATGTAATAATATGCTATTTATACGCTTTCCAAATCCACAAGAACAGATTTTCCGCTCATTTCGTTTAGCCAAAAAAAAACTTTTTTGTGAGGGGGGACTGAGTATAGTAGACGTACTTACGTTCGCGCCAAGAAGTACTTGAAACAAGGATGTCCGAAATGTCTTCTTGATAGAGTAGCATTGGGACTACCTGAAACATTTGTAATCGACAAATACGAACGTTTATTTTCTTTCCCTCTTTTTCTTTAATAAATTATCTTTATTTTAGAAATTTATGAAACATACGTATACGTATATGTTTCAAAAATTTCTCTTAGGGATATGTCGGGGTCATTTTTACAAATGTATTAATATTTACACTTTATAAATAAAGTATATACGTATAAAGATTGTATTTATAACATTCTGTTTATTATTGAATAACACGTTTTTATAGTTTATTTATTTGTTTGTCGTTAATTTTATTGTTATAAACTAAAATATAAAAAATGATAAAAATCTAAATTTTTTAAATTAATATTTTAAGTATTCTCAAAATAACTTATGCAAAGTTTCATTGCAATTCACTGATGAGTTATCAAAGATTTGAAACAAACAAATATTTTATTTATTTACTGGACAATTAGCATCGCAATGTAACTTTATGTAAATAATATCTTGAATACATAAAATACTTATAATAAAAAATTAAGATTTTTGTCATTTATTTTATAATACATTTCTATTACAGCACAGATTAAAAAAATACCACTATATACTTATTTTTTAAAATAACTTATGATCCAGATAGTAAACTGTCAAAAAATTTGTTGTATTACTTTTATAAATACGATTTAGATAATCTTTCATAATTTTGTTATTATTTTAAAATATCTCTAATACATTCTTAAATAAAATTTGTATGTAAAACTATATTAGCATGTACAACAATGCATTTCTGGATTTACGCTTTTCCTATCGTAGTAAGCGCCATCGTAAAATTTTATTTTATAAAGTTATAAACCTTGAAATAAAGTTTAACTTCTACAGAACTGTTTCAATGTTGCCTTTGTCGACACAGTTTTGATTTCAAAATTAATTATTGGAATACATGAGTAACTCTATTTTACACTGAAGACGATCCAATCCTTAGGATTGAAGCATCTATATCTTAAGATTTAATACACTTATCTTAAAACACGAACATGTTGTGACTCACATTGGCTTTATTTTATTTCAATTGATTCATAAAAAAGTAAAACGAGGAAATTTTTGGAAAAACAGCTTCGATTTTCTTTAAAAAAAAAGCGATTTTTCTCGAAGCTAAAATAAATTTTGGAGAGTCATACACAACTAGAATCATATATAAATAGATAAAACTGTGAGAAAAATACGAATATTTTACTTTTCCATTACACATTTGTACTGATAAATAAACTTATATTTTAACGTAAATTGAGATCCCATAATATCTTGAATCTTTGAAACGCCCTATCTCGGGAATTAATGATTGTACGAAATTAAAAAAAAAACTATTTCAAGCTAATTCCATAAGCTTTAAGATTGTTTATGTACATTTTTTACATCCGGTAAACCACAAACAAGTTATCTATTAAAGTTTATTACAACGTAACAATATTTATTCATATCTCGGCAATTATTCATCATTTGTACCAGGCACATCTTGGCGAAGAAAATTGATTACGTACTAATGATTGCAGCTTGATTATATTGTTTCTCAAATGGAGATTGACATTATAATCATTCAGCAGCACTAGATTTGAACATTTTCTCACAAAGTTCTTCCAACATCAAAAACTATATGTCCAACAGTTGTATTTGGCTCGTCGAGCCTTTTAGAAGACACCAGATGAATAAATTTTTTACTAAGGGCAACTTCTGAAACACCAATGCGCTTCGAGAAATGAATAACAAGACTCTTCCTGAAGACATTTGCGCTGTCGAGGGAAAGCTGGCTGACATTTCATGGAGCGAGTTCATTCAGATGCTACAGCAACATTTGAGTGGAATCATTCGAATACCTTTTCGAACTATTGTGTATCTCTCATACAAGACGATCAACTTCGACATCTTATGTGTGGTGAGTACAATAAGTCGATAACAGCGCGGCTTCTAAAGTAAGGCTCCGACGAGCCGATATTTCTAAGGTTGTACGTGATAAGAAAACCATAGGTGTAGGGTGCAGAGTTATTTCGAACTCTGTAGTATATATTCATCGGAGAATTAAAAGAGTCCGGCTTATCCGCTCGATTACTCCGCGTCGGGCAACCGCTGTACGATAACTCCGTTGCACTTATCACCTTCGTGAGAACGTGAGTCACTTTATTTTGTGCTGCGTTCGCCAAGGTTAGGTCGTGCTATGACAAACGCGTGGTGACCATGTTTTTACATGAACGACAAACGATCACGGGATATCGTCTCAAGTTTCTGATAAAAGGGAGAGTAAGAAACTCGAAGATACTCAACAATTCATTCTTATTATTAGTACTAAAAAATAAGTAAGATTTTCACAAATACCGTCAACAAATATATAATTAATATCGAGACTTTTTCGTTTTACGTAGATAATCTATATATAAATTCGGTTTTTATATAACTTGGAAAGCAGAATAATTATATTCTAAAAAATATAGGTGTGGATGTAACACCACATGCGATGTTTATATGATTTTCACCGTAAGTGTTGTAATCATATTAAATCTACCTATATTGACGTTTACATCAACATCAACAATTATGTGGATCTAACACTATACGATGCTTATATAATTCTCATCGTGTTGATAATGATGTAAACACTAATATGATGTGGGCTTAATTAACACCATTAAATCCACACCCTTATTTTTCGAATATATCAAAACGCTATTCACTGACCCAATTTTGAATTCATTAATTTCACGCGTTTGGGAAATATGAAGGTTAAAAACACAACGACGACGAATAGTACATAATGATAACCACCGCGCCAGTTCCGCCGCGATTACGGAGCAATGATGCAATGCGTTTGAGCACCGGAGCGCTAAATTGATAAATTTGCATGCCCCTTCCGTTGCGTTCGCAAGCGGCGTATTCTCGTGCTGCACGACCAAAACGGGCTTCGTCTCGAGAGCAGAATAAATCCTGCCATTCGCATAATGCAAACGAAGCACGGGCGAACTACGATAAATCTACCCTTACGAGTCAGTTCGAAATGTCAGTAGGATCGAGTGCATTAAACAGATGCATAATGCAGCGCATCAACCGAATTAAAACAAATTAATTCGAAATTTTTTCAAAAAGACTTTTAAAAAAATAATTTTTTAAAAGAATTCTTTATGTATTCAATCCATGTAGGAGAATTTGAATTATAAGGTTTCGAGCTAAAGCAGTAAAAAAATTTGAAAAGATGTCTACTCGAAGTCTTACTTTTGGTAGGACAGATAACTTACTTATTTAAAATATATTTATCCTTTCGGTTAGCTTTTTTATATATGAAGAGACTTTCTTTTGGAATTTATCCTGAAAATTGTGGTAATCATAGGACAACATGATACTTCGAAAAATTTTATGTGATTCTCTCTGATATATTAATATTTGCACAATAACAAAGTATAAAAAAGTTTAATTTATTTTATTAAAAAAAATAGTAAAATTTCAATAATTTTAAAATATTGAAATTAAACAGTTCATAATTCTTTATTATTTTGAATTAGAATAGGTGCCAAGTAGTGATAAATATATAAAATAGCCTATATAAATTTTATAATACATCATGATATTTTCAACCTGGTTTAGTCATCTATGAAAATTTTACCATGCAGCATGATAAATGATTGATTATATTCGATGATGTTATCTTTACTAAAACAACACCAAAGTCGTTCACTAGCAAATAGTACGTGTAATCACCGATAGATGGACGCAATGGAGTTCATTTATTTCTTATATTTAAAAAAAAACAACCTAGTATATAGGTGACAAAAGACGGAATATTACGAGATCATTCACCGAGCCTAAATTCGAATTCGAAGACGAAACATAATTAATTGAGAGTTTTACTTCAACAGTACAATTTTCATCTTGGAGTCCCTATCTTGGAGTGTTTACTCGCTCCCTGACTTTTTATTTTGTCTCCTTTCCTTCACATTGCTCCCGCATTTTGTTTAAAATCAACGTTAATGTTCGTTAGTGAATCTTGCTGAAAAAATTCTTTCTTTGTTTGATTGATGATTTACGGCAGAAAAGTTTTACACCAATTTGATTATTGTGATGGAATTTCATAATGCATAAAAAGTAAATAAGTTATTAATGGTTTGACTCTTTTCAAAAAATAAGCTAACGAATTGACTCAACATATCTTTAACAATTTAGGATTTATAACTCTTGTGTACACATTGTGTAAGATTAACCATCATAATTGTCTATCACAGTACATCCAAAATTCGCCGATTGGAATTGGTAACACTAACAATAGTAAGAAGACGAATATGATTACCAATGTCTAGAAAGCTTATGACAGCAAAGACAAAATAACCAAAAAGGATCGATTGTAAAATAATAAATTGATTGGCGAGCGATATGCAAGTTACATTGATGTAAGATTAATATTGTTAGGGAAAAAACTCAGGCAATTTAATTTCATACACGTGTAACTTTTTGTAATCATTTACGATTTCATAATACTGAAGATGGCCTAATTAGAAGGCTGAAACTTTATTATCATTAATGTAGAATGATAAAATGTTTACGCATAAAAATCTAGCGTTGGCTTTTTTATGCTCCTAATTCATTTGATTTATTTTATCATAAAACCTCTATTCTTAATATAGTACAATTTTTTAAATTGTATGTAAACATTCATTAATAAATCCTGATAATCGTAATTATATACAGTGAGTGCAGAAAATATTCGTACAGAGAAAATATTTTTAAAAAACCTTTTTAAAACATAAACATTGCCAGCGAGAAATAACTCATTGAATCGATGTCGAATCGATATCGGTACGATGATTTCAACATCGTACCGATTTGACGTCTAATTGACGGTCATTTTTTATTGGGTAATTAATAATTTACTCATAAATAATAAAATAGACTGTATGATACTATATAATGCCAAATTCAACTATTGTTTTAACATAAAATAACGGTATATTGAGTAAGAGCAGCGGCGACTTAAATTACGACACTATAGCTTTAACAGCGCTTAATGATTCAACGAACAAATTCAAAGAAAAAGACATTAAAATTTAGAAGAGGCCCTATTGTGAATAATTACCAAATTTCCTTATATGCATACTTTTGTACTCACTGTATGCTAAAATGTAATAATATAATAGCAACTGGTCTATATTAAAATGTAATGTGTAAATTTTATGAAGCGCTTTGTAAATATTTTGCATTAAAACAATTTATAATGTGCTTGGTAATTTTTATTGTGTAGTTTATAAAATGTCTTTTGTATATTTCAAAAATTCCTCTTTACAGTAATATTTAATAGGTTGTCAGATTGTCCCACTAAACATGATAAAATTTGTAACAAATTTTGCGATAAAATATAATGAAAGATTCTTTCCGTACATAATTTCTAAAATTACATAAGAAGTTATAGCATGAATCTTAATATTTATAAAATACAAACTTTCGCGTAGTCGTGAGTGACAAGAGTTTACTTTTGTAGGAATTTGGTGTTTTACGGTGGCAAAATGACGTAAGTTTTTGGAACAATTATAGTCACGACGAATACGAGAGGCTTACGTGTACAAAACGATCGGCGAATGACATCATCAACTATTTTGCTCGAAGAGAAACGTTTACCGCGCGAATGTTTGCCACGCTGCAAGATGCTCATCGTGTCATGTATTTTTATCGAGAAGAGAGGGTATCGCGATTATCGACGAGAACTATAAAACCCGCCAATTTCCTCAGTGCATCGTTAATCTCACGATTTGACCCTTCAAAATTGTCTCTCGTTATTGCTCGAGTGCCATTGCACTCAACGAAGACGCAGACGCAGAAATAGGCTGGGAGTAAAATCGCTAGCGAGGGTTAAAACACCGTTTCTTCAACGAATTACGTTTCTACTTACAAATGCAATTTCACGACACGTGCATTGCGAACGTGGATGAAATCATCGCGGTGACGTCGACATCTGATTGCGCGATTCAATCTTTCCATTCAATCTTTCCTTCCATCTCCGCCCTTCGGTTAAATCAATGAATAATCGAACAAAAAGAAAAATGAGACTTTTAAACATACACTGAGCAAAAAAAAATTGTAATAATTATTATAACAATTTAACTTATAGTCATTTTCAGTGTTAACTATATATGTTTTAAATAGAACTACACATATAATTATTATTACTAACATTACGACGGTAATAACTATATAAAAATGGAGCTTTCAATCAAATTCGGCCGTCGCTCCGGCATAAATTCTTTTTGTCTGTTCGTCGAGAATTCTGCTGACATCGTCAGCACCGCAGTCAATACGGTGGTAAAATTCTAATCTAGCTAGCAATCCAGCAGGAAAACAAGCATTGTATGCCACTTAAGATTCCAGAGTGATAAATTTAATACACTAATATTGAACTATATAATCATACGCTTCTTTGTCAATTGAGTATTCAATAGGTCCCAAAACGCGGAAACGTTTGCCGTACCAAACGGTAACCAAGTAGCCAATCAAAGTTTGCAGTTTGAATGTTCAATTGCGTAAAAATTTGTATTAATTACATAAATATATTACATCGAAATTGAATATTTAACTTTAATAAAGATTTATTTCGTTTAAAAAAATATTTTATTTTATTTAATAAAATATTATTTGAATAATGAGAAAAATACCATTATTTTTAAGATAAAAACAAATATTATTATATTAATTATCAAAACTAACAAATAAAATAAGTCATAAATGTATTTCTTGAATGTTATAAATTAAAGTTTACTCATTGTTAGCGAATGTTACATAAATATTTGCTTATTTACACATTTATATTGACAAAAATATTTTTGTTGATTACTCTTATAACTTCAAGGACGTCCTAAGGACATCCTGTAAACTATCAAATGATAGTCGTTATGTCCTACGTACATCTACAGGACGTTAAAATCCGAAATTCTAAAGATATCCATTCCTAATCCTTGGAAAAATACTATTACTTCCCATACAGCACAGGTCTCCAAGAAATGTACTAAATACATCTTAAGGACGATTTCAGGATGTCTCTCGGATGAAGTGTGCTGACGAATATTTTTCCAAACATATATACATATGTAACTATCCTATGGTAGTACGCATGCGTCGGAAAGTACCGCGATTCGAGATCACTGACTTCCGCTCGAGCGCGCGTACATATACTATATTTTCAGCCACAAAGTTGATTCACGAGCCGACCTGAGTCCAGGAATAGTTGATCACTATGAAGCCGTCGCGTCACGCGTAGGAAGGGTCGGATAGCTCGCTCGACTTTCATTGCCGGTCTAGTCGTCGAGAAAACTGACGTTTACTGCTATATAAGAGAATTATAGAGAGCACGCTTCGCGAGAGATCGCGTTGTTATTGACAATATTATATTATCCGCGATTCAACTATCCTACCATCTAATCTAATGCGACACGATAATCACAACGGAGTCGTTCTGCTGTCGCTGCTCATTATCTCCCACACGCTGTGCGAAGGCGAGAAAATGCTTGCGAAGTACTTTATAAGATATTCGCGTTGGACGTCGGTAATGTACACTCTAAAAAATATGATGAGACGTAGATTTAACACCATATGTTTATGTAATTCTTATCGTATCGGTATTAATATTAACATTAACAGAGTATAAAAACCCCTGGTGTGTTTATATTAACATGAGTTTTTAATCTATATAATGATGGTATTTAAACAAGGTGGATTTAAAAGCCATGGTCTTAAATCCAGACCATATATTAGTGTTAATATTAACATCAACATGGTGAGAATTACATAGACGCTGTATGATGTTAAATCCAAATCCATATTTTTTAGAGTGCGGGATAAATATGTAATGAAGTACGATAAAAGTCAGAAAGACGTCAAAAGTTGACCAATTTTGACAAAATTTAGTTTGTTATTCTACTGTGATTGGTCAATTCTTGTAATTACGCTTACGCAATTGTAGAATAGACTTTATGGTAAGTACATTAATTATATGTCAGTATTTAGAAAACGAGTCAATGTACGAAGAAAATGCACCTTCGCACTGCGTGCTTAATGTATTATGCATAAAGCACCACTACAAATGGCTAACTTTAATCGTTTATAATTTAAAAAGTATTATAGCCTCGATACTTTCGTATAAGAATTTTCGTCTTAGAATGTTCCACAGAATCTGCCAGTGAAAGAATCTACACTCTTTCCGGGATAAAAAGTTACAAGAGATGTAATTCGTAAATCGCAGGCCGTGCTGGAAGAAAAGAGAGGATAAGCGAGGCAGAAATAACATGCACATAAATTTGCCACCAATTAATTTCTCATTCAGACGCCAATCTGAATGAATTAGACTAGTAACGTCAGGAAGAATTTTCTCACAGGTAGACATTAATAACGTTCAAAGTAACACGGCGCTTCTTACGCATACTTAGGTGATTAAGAAGTAGAACGAAATAATCTTCAATTATACCCCGTTCGTTTGTTCTACTGCTTCTCTTTCTGCGGTCGTAATTTCCGACACGATCCGGTAACGTTATTTCACAACACAATTTCCGGCGGCGTGACTTCCTGCCAGAGTGAAGCGTGGATTCCTAGAGGAGCTCTTCAGCTCACGAAGATCGTAACCGGAACTCACGCGCTCGAGCAATACCGTTAGTCGCGTTTTCCTCGCTGTTAAATAGAGTAGAGCATTGCATGATGATGCTTAAAGAAGTAAGCTTTATGACAGGTATTCGAAGACTTGTCTCATCTAGCCTCATCAAGCTCTCATATTTGAAGTAACAAAGCGATTAAGATAATTAACTATTCTATAAAGTAAGATTTTTTTATCACAACTTCTCTCATTAACTCGCTATTAGGATTCGCTATGCAGTACTATGCACAGATGTATCTCAATATTTCTCACAGAAATACGCGTTCTTAAAGAGAGAAAGAGATTTCGCTTTTATCCGCTTAAACATCACTGCATGCACATCACTGGTGGAAGCTTGGAAATTGACTTCAACGACGCCGTTGTTCCGCGAATTCACGTCGCCGAATAACGTGCCAGCGCTATGCTTCTCGGATTTATAATAATCCGCCGATCAAGATTTCACGAGCATAAATGCCTCGCAGGCCTCTATTCTGTAACTTTTAAAGGGATGCTGGAGCGACGACCGAACTTGATCGATAGACTTTTTTGTCTGTATTGAACTTTAAATTCAGTTTCTTATATTCGTTTTGTCTCATTCAAACGCCTACATATAACGCTTATCTAATATATTGCAGCGCCATTTTTTTCTTACAAGATCGAGCACCTCTTGAAGACACAATTACTGATCTGTTTACCATTCTAAATCTTTGCTATATAAATTTATTCGCAAATCGAAACACAATTAGATGACATCAATTTTTTATGTCGAACTTCATTTCTGTTACGTTGGATTCTTTAAAGCGAAAAAGAAGTGATTTGTTCGCATTAAAATATGCTCTACTTTGTGCGTATTTTGCGGAGAAAATCGGTAGGCCGAGATTAATTAATAACGTAATAAATTTTGTTCTCGGCGAACGTAGGAAGCTAATACGAGGAGAATGTAATAACGTCTCAGTCCTTCCTTGATCCTGCATCTTCCACATCTCTTCGACTTCTTTCTGTCGCGCACATTAATATAACTGTAGTATTAGCGGACCGTAATACCGAGCTACCATCTCACTCGCTGTATATAGCAATGTTATCTTCAGACTACAGGTACCAGGATTATATGTATACACGGTGTCACGCAAGATTTCAGCGAGAAAGCTTAAAGTAACGAGAAAGAGGAAAATGTTTTTATAGTAATATTTCAATTCTTAGCGTAAGAAAATTGATAAAAAAATCAGAAGTTAAAATTTTCATTTATCCTACGGTCTCTCAGAGATAAATATGGATTATCCTGATATAAATATATGTAACCTTTTTTATAGATATGTTCATATATATTATTTTATAATTTATTCGACATATCCATTAAAATCTTTGACAAAATTTTCAAGTACATTGTGTTTCAAATTTTAACAATGTCATATCAATCACAAAAATGATATTTTCATATATTTTTTTTATATTATCAAAATGTAAAATATAATTATTTCAAATAATTAAAAAACGATAAATAGAAGTCGGAAACGGATGTCGAGGTGTAGAAATAAATATAATATAATAGACATTTATATATGCATATAATATCGTTAATATAATATCGTTAAAATACCATGAAGCTTCAGTTCATTCTTTGAACAATCTTCAGCTAGATACATAATTATTTTATAAGTATTCTTATCTCTTTTTATTTTCTATAATTTATATGTGTTTAGCATTCATAAGAGGGATAATGAATATGATAAATAGCTATAAATATAAAAATTTTTATTTTTCCAGAAGGTTTACGCATCCAGAAATTAATCATCTTGATATAAATGGTATGATATAATTAATTTTTTATTTATCTATTTTTTTAAAATAAAATTTATTTTTTCAATATTTACGAAATGTATTTTCCAACATCAATACTTATCATTTATCGTTACGCTTTGCATTATTTTATTATGACGCTCTGCATATGTTATTTTTCAAGCGTAAAATGATCTATCGTATAATCAACAGATATCTGATTTCATCCTTGCTATATATGACCAGCTGTGCAATCGGTTTTTTAGAAATTAAAATATACGCTAAATCGATTAGACTTAACAAGTTAACGGCTAGACTGCCGTATCCCACTAATGAGAAAAAGAAATACATCTTGTTAATGGCAACGATTAACTTGGCAGGATCATTACGAAAAGGCACGCCACCAGTAATGTTTTAAGGTGAAAGCACAATTCCACTGTTTACTTATTATCTTTGTACAGATGTATTCTAAATGCGTCATAACGCATATTTTAAAAGACGCTTGTTCGTATATTCTTCAGATAGCGATAGTAACTAAAAATTACAGAATTTTAGAGTTCGCAGTTAGATCCAAAATGTAGATAAATATAAAAATATTTATAAATATTTTTCATTTTCGAACTTACGAATATATTGGTAAGTTTGAAAACGCAATTTACTTTTTTTACGAAATTTCAACTCGTGGCTTAATAATTATAATATTAAATGTCAAAGAGTTGCAATGAAAAGTTACAATATTTAAAAAATTTGAAGATAAGTGTTCGAAAAAATATATATCGTATGCAAAAGATAATTAATCCCGAAATCGCATTTAATCTTTCGAATTAAAAGTCCCTGCGAATTGTGATATCTTTGAAATTAAAGCCGTATGGTAATAGAATTAAAAAGGGGAGCCCCAAAATGTACGTCAAAGGATTAATAAGCCCGGGTCAGCGACCGTAGCTGAACGTTTTATCGACGAGCAACAGCAGAGTGCGTTTCGTCTGGCTTAAATCGTTCGTACTTCTACGGATCGCTTGATTCAAGAGTGCAACGATGCGCATCACTGCAATTCGCGCGAGAGATCAGTAAGTTTCTGTGCGGCTAGCTCGTGCCATAACGAGATAGTCATTTCACGGCGATCAAAGCGACGAGAGGAAGATGAACGGAGGGGATTCACGGAACTCTTCCTCTTCCGTTTATCTCCGTTTTTAAATTTATTGAACACACCACCGAGAGTTAAGAGAGCTCGCGGCTGCTGTAATTAGCACGTTGCCGATCAAAGTGCTATATTTAGCCCGCCTTGATTTACGTACGTGGCATAAATACATCTCCCAGGACAGGCGTGCTTGCTTGCGATTAGGAATTCTCTAATGGACTTGGAATCTATATACATATATTTTTCTTTAGCTAACATTCAATGATTACATTTCAATATCTTTTTAATGTTTTAACATTGAATGTAAATGAATGTTAAAATTTGATTGAAACAATTTTGGTGCGCAATTTAAATGCTTACATATGTAGTATATAAATTCACACCGAATTATTTATTAAGTACTTGATCCAGTTCGACCATTAAAGGCATTAATTCCCTATATTTATTGTATAATCACATTTACGTATTTCCAACAAATTTTTTATTGAATGTTATTTAATAAAGCTTTATAATATATTATAGTTTATTTAATAAAACTGCCGATAAAGCTTAACTCTAATTTTTAATCATTTATAAGTCATACAAAAATTTATATTTTATATTGATTTCAATAAAATCTTGTTTCATATATAAAAATGCTTTAATTTAAAGTCTGATCAATCGATTGACAATGTAAAAATCTTATCCATTATTTACCGCACAAAAATCTCTCGTACTCGCGCAATGCCGCGTTTCTACGATACTATACGATCATTATAATAACAGACGGAATAAAAATGATAGTGCAACTGCGGAGGTTAACGATTTGCAAAGAATGAGAGTCTGCATACGTATGATGCCGTGGCATTGAAATTTCTTCGGCTGACTATTACGCGGTCGTCCACCTTGTGCAATCATCAACTTCAAATTGGCAAAGGATTCCGGTATCCAAGAGAAAATGATGACAGAAAATGTTTCGTAGAAGAAGATTTACGGTAAAAAAAATTAAATGGATAATTTAGGATTAGACTCATGCCTTATGTAAAACTTTCCGCGAACAAGACCGAAAAATGACATCTAATAGTATATTTTTTAACTACTATTATTATTGCGAAGAAAACAAATTAATATTAGAATCTGGCATGTTCAATAACTAAACGACATGCTCAGTGCACATTCTAACATTGTTAATTGTCGCTGACCCGTTTACATTGGCTTCCGACAAAGTTAGCCAGCAAAGAATCTCACCCCAGGCCATGCTCTTAGACTTGTTAGCCAACAACGTTAGCCAAGACTTGTCGAATTTTGGGTTCATTTAGATTATCGATATCGGTTAGCTAATATAGTTCACTAATGAAATTAAACCCATCTTAAGAATAAATAGAACAATCGTGTAGAAATATTTTAGATTTTATTTTAGCTTCCCGAAAAAATTGCTCTATTAGTACCCCCTACAAAAAATTATCGTGATGCTAAAGTAAGAAAAATAAATTATCATTTTGATTACGCTCGTGAAGATGAAAGCCGCGATGAAATTAGGCTGATTATTTCAGAGGACTCGGTCAGCTTGTTGCAACTTAGTGAACTATTTGGCCAATTGTCAACGTCGTGATGGCGTGATCGATGTACACATCGTCACGTATATGCATCAAACGGGAATATAAATTAGTTACACACACGTTTCGCAAGCGTTCAAATCGCGATAAAGAAGCATTTTGCATTTTTACAGATTCAGCTATGAAGATAATTGACAATGTATTTTACTTTAATTTTACGTATATTATCTATTGCACCGTGACATACTGTGACATGGATTCTAATAAAGCGAGACTGATGCTCAAGAATTAAAATCCAGATCATTATCAGTATTCTATGTCAATCCATCAATATTAATCATACACGATCAATAATATTGTCAGTATTTGTTAATACTGACAGTATTATTGGCCGTGTAGGGTCACCTAAAAGTTTAATGTGTGAAACATATTATATGCAGACTACGATAGCGTATTTGTAGTAATGCTCCTGTGTATGTAAGCATAATTGTATATGTGACATAACCCAATACGCTAATCTTGCACGCGACGACGTCGTTGCTGACCTTCAATCAGCTGCGAGACCCTCTTTTTCCCACGACCGACTTCCGTTTATGGTGTATATCCCGCTGAGTACATCAACACCCTCATATAGTCTCCAATACACGAATTATAAATCAAAATATTCTACTCTTTATGAGAGAAAAAACAAGATTTAATTGTTATTTAACTCAAGATATTATTAAACGCATCAGTTAAACTTAAAGGGATTCTAAAGACAATTAGTGTAAGTTATAGGACAATTCATGTGTCATTGACACATCTCAATATTTTTTTTGTGGACTACTATTTTGTAAATACAGATTGCATTTTTGTATGAAGCTTATCACGTGATAGCTCTAGAGCACCATATTGGACTAAGAAATGATAAAGATCTTAATTTTGAAATTTTTTGTCGTTGTCAGCATAAACTTCATCTTACACAGACATGTATTAATGTGTATGCTTTAATCCTGGAAATGGATTCTTAAATTTGTGAAAGAGGAAAAAAGTAATTGTTATACAAAAATAATTTAGTCGGTAATACAGACTTTAGGATCTCCTTAATAGCAGTTACGGTATAATACAATAACGGTATAATGCAATAATAGAATGTAATAATGATTTTTTATTAATTTTGTCATATTATTTAAAAAAGAAAATTTTTTGCTCTTAAATTCCAAATCAAGTTTGAAATGAAGATCTTTTTAAATAACCAGCAAACAATATTTTTACGTTATTATGAAACTTTCTTCCTGTTTGCAAGTTCTTTAATTGGCGAAGTTCCGAGAGACTAGTTCCCGAGAGATACTCGCTAAATTTCTTGGAGTGAGATTTCATTCTTTTAGAGTGAGATTCACTGCAAAAGAAAAAAAATTTGCCACTCTTATTCAATATTATATTTTCACTCTTTTTCAACAGTGACAGTATTTTCACTCTTGGATTTCACTCTAAGAAATTTAGAGAACACGTTTCGACTGACCCGGTGATTTGGAATGCGGATAAAGCGTCGCGACGACGCAAACAGCCTCCTGCCCGCGGCGAGAGCTCCGGGGCGAGGAGGAGCGTGGGTGTGTCGAGTCAATTGGCGGAATTGGACGGGTTAAGTGCAACGATATGATAATCGAATAAAGTTATCGTTAGCTGAAAATGCCATGAAACGGAAACACGACCTTTCACGTATGTACTTTTCGCTAGAGAGTTATTCAGTAGGAATAAACTTACTCTTTGTTGCTTGCTGAAGATGAATATGACGTAAATATTTTTTATTTTGTTTTTTTCTAATGAGAACTTCTGTAATATTTTTTTTCGAATTCTTTACTGCGATCCACGTACGTGACAATAAAATAAATTTGTTAAGAAAAATTTTAGTATTTCTGCATTTCCACAATCCATCTTAATTTTGATGATTTTCAGTTAACGACGAAACTCGCGAGCTTTGCGGATTGTTTTTGATTTTATCTGTTTTAACCGCGCTAATAGAGACAGTACGGATGCGTAGCCTAACGAACAGAATTTCGTTAGTTCTAGAAAGCTGGCCAGAGAGAGTTATTTTGATCCGGCAACGTATACCGCACTGGGTCAGCGTACCATGACAATTTCCTGAACGCACAAATTGCATTAGTATCTACTACCGGCATCCTGGATTTAGTTGCTAACTTGTTATCTTATTCGCGTTTTATTTAATTCAATAAAAATAATAACTGTGCCAACTTAAGTTTGTAGTGAGTAAATGCTTATTCGTATAAAACTCGATCGGAACAACTCAGAACTACCGCTCAGAAGTGTTGAAATTAATCAGCACGACACATTTCCGCTAAATGACGTGCATAAATGGTAGCGATAGTTAAAATTGTTTAAAAAATGTTTACAAGGCGAAATAATCTTTGATAATAATTTATTCGTATAGAACTTGAGCGGAACATGTCAGAACTATTGTCAAAAATGCCCAAAATTATCGGGTCGACACGTTTCCGTGAAGTTCGAATATTCTAACCTGTGTAAAAATTATTAATTGTTAGTATTTTGTCCTGAAATGTCATATAATAATCAATCTAGCTTAAAAAAAACGAGAACACTTGACAGGTATCGTAATATTCGATGACATCTGATACTTTAGAAGAAATTATGCTGGAATGTGAAGTTAGCACGGCATTTCTTTATTTTTGATTTTTTGATATTAAAAATGCAGAAATTTGTTATTTTTTGAAAGAACAGTAGAACAATGGAAAGTACGTGCTACCGGAATAATCATTATTTTTTGAAAATTAATAAAATGTGCTAACTTTACAGACACTAATCAACAGGCAACGATATGATATATATCAATTTGAAACAATTGATGATTATAGGTCGGGTAGTGCGCGTTTACGTCAAAATTACAGGTGGCGTAATTTCAGATCAGGACACCAAAAGCCGAAAGCTGCCTTAAAGATTTCAGCCAAGTCAACTCTCAAGTGTTTATACTAAACAAACAAAATTGTTCGTAACTTTGTCAACTTCTTTTTCGATAACGATTTTTATTTCAATAAAATGAATACTTTCTGAGATATTTTAGAAAAACTACATTTTGGATCAGTTTTTCTAAAAGGTGGAAAGTTTTCCAAGTCCGCAGGCGTTAGGACTTTTAGTACATCGTATAATACGCCACTTCATATAATTTTCCGCAGAAAAATCTTTTATGACAATTTTGCCTAAAAAAAAAATTAATTTTTCTGGGCTATTACGCAAAAAAGGAACGAGAAAAAGAGCCTATGAGAATAAAATTGAGACGCAATGTTTTGTAATAAAATCTTCGAAAACACATTTTTTCATGCAAAATTCATCCTCCTCCTAAATCCATATTATTTAATCTATCATTATACATAATCTTACTGTTCTATTTGAGATCATTTTTTACCTATTTCCATTTTTAAAATGCAATAATTCTTTATGCTTTGCTTCTTATATATTTGAATTTCATAATTTATATCCAACTCTTGTAAAATCTTTAAATGTATTATATCTCATGTACTCGTAAAAAACGTGAAAGAATGATATTTGCTCGATTTTAACTATTAAGGTAAAAGAAACCATATATTAGGCTATTTATAAACTGAATTAACAAATTAAATTTTGGAATTATATAAGGTCTCTTAAAATAAAAATATTTGTAAACAAAAATCTGCACATTGCAGTGATTTAAAATCAACTAAATGTTATAAATAGAACAGCAATGGAAAGAGAAAGAAGCAAAATATATTCGCACAGCATACAGGATGGGTAGGTCGTGTTGAATTTCAAGCAGTTAACGAAATAACACTCACACCCCTGGCCCTTCGGTCTCCCTTCCGTCCCTGTCGCCACCGGCCGTTCCCCCCAGCATTGTCCCAGACTCAGTGACCTGTGAAGCAGCCGATCGAGACTATTAGATCGGGTTTCATTGTCACGCCGTTCCTCAAAACCTGTGCCCAACCCTGCGGCAATCAGGTGCGGCACGTACGCATGGTTATCGCGCGCGGAACAAAGTCTCATCCTAATATTAGTCCAGGAAGGAAACATAAATCCAAATCGCCCGCACTTGCGTCGTAAATCCCCC
>NW_017296059.1:28225-126375 GCF_001594075.2 Trachymyrmex cornetzi
CCCCCCCCCCCCCTCTTCCTCCCTTTATACAATCATAAGCTTGTTTGCAAGAAATTCTGTTGTCGAAATAAAAACTATTAAAAATTCATTATACGATTTAAGAATACAAAATTGTATCGTTAATGCAACTACATCTTAAATATTATATAAGATGTAAATTTCTGAACAATATACAAATTTAATTAAAAAGATACGTAAATCCAATAACGGAAAAAGAATTTTTTTAAATTATCTAAATGACTGACTGACCATGGGCTCTAATATACAAACACTAATTTATACTCGTATATCTCTATATATAACCCTGGTGCGAAATGCTGTTTTTTTACTAACGTCGTGTGAACTATGAATCATTTATGTCAGTACCATATTTCTCCTAATAAATCAGTTGTGAAAAATCGGAAAAAGATTTTTTTATTATTTTACATCTCTATTTTGTATATATATTCTAAACGTTTTTAAACTGAAATATCATACTGTACTTTTTTATGTAGCAAAATACAGAGGAAAACAGAATTTTTTCTGTGTTAAAAAAATCATAATTTTGCAATACGTTAAAAGACAAAATCTTCCTAGATTCACATTCTTGAGGGATGACAAAAATAAAACTTATGCGTTATCTTGATTTAATTATGTTATGCCTTGATATTCAATACGTTATATTCATCTCCAGCATTAAAACCATCGCAATAATGTTTTCTATCTATATCTCACGCTTTCTATCTCTGTTAAATGAGAAGGATTGTCCATATGTCCTACATTATGTTCAATAACCATGACATTTTTTCACTTGTGCAGCTTTAGTGTACATAGGTCTTCTCTGACACCGCGCGCACATAACATTTGTCGACATTTTTCTTCAGAGATGTGAGAAAAATAATTAAATTATAGAGTTGCCGGCCACCACTGACGACGGCCACCTTAAACGCCAACAAACGAACATTTAAGTCACGATTTCTCTGAACGAAAAACTCAGCGAAAACGATCTCTTTGGAAACAGAAACGATTCTTCAGAGAAAATTCCTTTAAAAACTCGCAATCGATATTTGACCAGTTATAAAACGAGTTTCATTCATGATATCGTTTTCAATTTTCATATTTGTTCTTCGATAAAGATATCGATAAATTCAATTATATTCATTTTTTAAAAGTGAAATTTGTCCTGTGAAAGTCGTATTTTTCGAATAAAAATGTAGTTCTGATTTATTTTGTACATTTAACGCACAAATTAACTGCTCTTATGAACATTTAAATCTAACAATACGAGTAAGTCGAATGATTATAGCCGCATCCTCGACTATCATCTTTCATGTCCACGTTTCCTATGCGGAAGCGGCTGAAAAAGAATAGTGTGGTGACATCAGGATACCACAGGAAACAATCGTAGACGTGGGATGATGGGCCAGTCTGCTCTCTTTTGCTCACGCGCACCCAATACTTGCGCGAGAAATCGATATCGCGTCTGCGCATCGATACAACTCCAAGGCCGTCTACAGGTTAACGTCGAGAGAGGAAATCATAGTCTCCCCTTATGCAACCTTCAAATTCTCTTTAAATCTTAAGGTAATTTTCAAAGAAACAGGAAATCTCATACTTTTTTTACATCTTGTACACGACTGGGACTCGATTATTAACAATTTACTTGATAAAAGTATTAAAAAATGTATAAATCCACCTCCTGTCGATACCCTCACGTCATAACAGACCATTTTAGACATCCCTAGAGACATCCTTAGGGGAATCGTACCTTTCTCTTTATATCGTCATTGTCAAGTGGTAAGAAAACGATTGAGGCGACGTTTCATTGCCACTTAATAAAAGAGATAGAGAATTAGGTATTTCTCCAAGCAAAATCGCAATATTAAGTTGACAGTTTTTTCCAAGCATTATCTAATGATACGAACGATTAAACTTACTTATCAATGTGAGATCATGAAATTATTAACATGGAGACAAGAAAGTTAAAATTTGCAAACAATAATATCATGTATAAATATAATAAGTTAACACAGAGAGAAAGAATATTATTTAATTTAAAAAAATGTACATATAGTTGGAAAAAATTTTCCTGCACTTGCTATGTATCTATTATTTCTAATCAATATCTAACCTATACTCTACAACAAAAATATGAATAATATTAAAAATCTTTATTTAAAAAATATAAATCTTTGAATTTTCTATAAAGATACACTGTAGTACTCGAGAAGCTGTTTATTTTCGATTTATACATTACTCAACAAAAAATAGGGAACACTTTCGAACATGCTTAAAATTGTACAATTTTCAGATCACCGTAACTCGGTAAAAATCATTGCAGACAAAAAACAAAAAAACATTTAAAAGCTTGACATCTCTACTTTTAAAATTGGTAATTGATATTTCGATCTGACTAATTTTTTTTGAAAGCTATACGGATATCTGTCAAATCTGTCAAACGGATATCTGCGTCAAATCTAAAAATTTTGTACGAAATTTACAACGTTTACATTGGTGTGAATTAAAAATCGCATACAAATGCGGTTTACAGCAATCAAAAGAATGAAGCTTTACCTTTAATTTGCTTTTCATTGAATATTGTACGATTTTTTTCACCGAGTTATCCAACATTAAAGCAAAAGTGATCGTTTTTGCTTCAACGTTCAATAACTCGGTGAAGCCAATGATTCGAAAGCATGTTCGCCAGAAAAAGCCTGCTTTTCCACCATGATTCCTCAGGACGTTGCCTAGATGACATTCTGAAAATCCATTAAACTGCAACCGGGTCAACCTATATACCGGGTAATTCGAATAACCTAAATGACTGTCATTGTAGAGCGAAAACGTCTTGTGACATAACGTGATTGAGTTTTCACAATAAAAAAGTTTTTTTCCAAAAATTACGTTAAATAAAAATCATATCATCGAAATTATCTCATCCGTGAATACCTCGATACTCACGGATGAGATTATTTCGACAATACGATTTTTATTCAACAGATGGTATGTCCAGAGATAATTTCTGAGGATTCCGGATGAACCACGAAAAAAAAAAATAAATAAATTCAATGGAATGATTTTATTAAATGCCGCATAATTTCTCATTAGTCGATTTATATCTGGTTGAAATAATTTGATTGTTTTCCGCATTTGGCACTATTCCTAAGTTAAGGAAATGAAGAAAGAAGAGAAAAAAGTTCAATCATATATATCGCTAAATGCACGGCAAACAATTACGCAATGCGCTGACGTAATGCAGAGACGCAAATTCGCGCACAAATAACGATCCTTGAGTTTCATTATAAGATTTACGTGTAACTAAAACGCAGAATACCGGAGCGACTCATGTTATGACCGACAAGAGTGCAGGACTATCACAAAGTAAAAAGACTATTGTTGGCCAAAATAAATATTGATTGTACCGAGCACAAAATATTTGTGTAAGGAAAACTATTTAGGATTAGTAAAATAAACGTAACATCGCAATATCTTAGCATCTAAATGTGATGTTAACTCCACTTTCTTCCTCTCTCTCTCTCTCTCTCTCTCTCTCTCTCTCTCTCTTCCTTTGGTATTCATAAAATTATATGTATCGCTTATGCGCCTATTCTTCCGCATTATTTTCGAACGTATCGCTTACAGAACATCTTATTGGATGCGGCTATTATTGCATTTAGTTCGTCAAGTGACTCCGCAGCGCTTCACTTCTCATCGGCAGAACAACGCGTTCGTGACGAACAGACTAAGCTTGAAATCGATAATTTAAGTGGATGTTAAGAAAGAATTAAGAAGCCGCGTAGGTTTGTATCAATTTCAAAATAGATTCCGTGTCGCAGTCATATGCACAATGCGCGTAAGATGTAGTACAGACAGAATAATAATAGATAGATTCCGTTGGTCTTGTCAGCCTTTTACAACAGCTTTTCAAACAGAGCCATATCCTTTAGAACCGAGTACAAGTGACTTTATAATAATAGTACGTTCTTTGTTTGCGTATTGTTTACTTGTGTAAAGAGCATCATATTCCCATTATTATAATAGAAAAAGTCTGATTGTATTAATCAGAATTTTGTTTGAAATGAACAAATCAGAATTTTCTAGTCGAATCTGTTATAATTCTAATTGAAAATTCTGATTAATATAATCAGAATTTTATATTCGTTTAATTTTTAATTATAGAAATTTTTCTCGGTGTATCGAGTACATTAATAGCTCATGTGATTAGAAAAATACCATGTTACGATTAATAATCGACAGTATCACAAAATTTCACTTTATTGAAATTATTATATTTAAAATCGATAAGCAATTTCAAATTTAATTATTTAACTTTTTAAGTAAGCAGAAATACGATGAGAATCAATATAAACAGAACTATTAATTAGTCTAAAATAACCCCATCAAATCGAAACGGCTCCGCCGAGAAAGGCATTCACCGCTTTCGAGAAATGTCAGCGAGTACGAACGCAAACGCCGCATAAACGTGAAAATGTCAATTGAGTGCTAAGAATATTATAATTCCCAATATTTTTCTCAATTCCGTATTATAAGCTTCTGCCTGGATGACCGGTTAACATTTCAGCCGCGCGATTTAACCTTCGACACACTTATCGCTTTAATTCCGCAAATAACGGCTCCATGTAATTGCTAAAGTGTAGTTTAATTAATTTTTAATTAAAGGCTCGTTCGAGAGCCGGTTTACGATTAATGTTAATGCAGCATTCTCCGAGTTATTTTTTCGATTATTCTATAATTCCACGTCGCATCGGAATACAGCAAGTGGTATCTTTTACTCACAACGTCAAAAGTATAACATTCGAATTGATGACTCATGATTCAATTTCAACGCTCTATTAGCTCGCATCAGAAAAAATTTTAGCATGGCTCACCGGCTAAATTAGCTGGATATTGACGAGATATGGGTAGGAATGCGATAAACAGAATGGAAGGTAAAAGTAAACGAGACAGAGATAAAAAACGAAAAGTAGGAGATAGAGCAGAGAACGATTGCCAGACGTCGCGGCGTCAGCGATGTAGTAATGGCTCTCTAGATATATAAGCACCGCGATGGGCCGCTTGCACTCCCTTGTGCGTTCAGGAGAGAAGAACGAGCCGAGAACAAAAAATATAGTTTCAATAATTAACGTTTTATGGAATAATCTGCGATTATAATCAGAATAATGCGTATATCTCTTTCTTATTAATAAATAAAAAAATAATATTTTTAATTAAAACACTTTTAAAGATGTTCATTAGCATCCAAGTTAACATCAGTATTATTAAATTGCTCGTCAATTAAATTTGTGATACTACTCCAACTTCAGTTTAGAATTGCGTTTCAAGGCTAACTTAATCGGCTGAAATAATTAGTACGCCGTTTGCTTCAACTATAAGAAATTGTAAAAATACGTAAAAATATTATTAAGCACCACGACTCGCTTTAATTATATATTGCCTTCTTTGCTTATTTCTGTTGAACATTTCTCAGTCGATTTTCATTTAATATTGTTTTTCAATTAATATTAATTATATTAATATAATAAATTTAAGTCAAATTTTATAACAAGCAACAATAAAATAAAGGAAGAGGCAACGATCAATATTTGCTACGTAACGTTTTTTAATGAAGACCATTTTTCAAAGATTAACGAACTACTCGATAAACCATTAATTTTACTCCTATTAAAAAGAGTTTAAAGGCTATAACGGTCGAAGCTGAATCTTAGATGCTTAATAAATTGTTCTTAATAAATCGATCTCTTAATAAACCGTTTATTATTGCTTATTAAAAAGTATACCTAGTTTATACTTTCGAGCTTCTGCCTCACTGAAGTATCGGTACGCCGTTGCTCACCGGGTAGGAAGAAGGAAGCGACTGAACTGCTTCGCATTGAACGCATCCCACGAGGAGGGTTGGATTGCGCTCGGAATGCTGAGGGTCGTCACGAGGGAAACAAAATGAGGAGAGAATCCGTCGGAGAACGCGAACGTGGAAATTGGATGTGCGCACGTTCACGTCATCTTCCGACTATTATATCGATTCGCGATCGCGACATAGTCGCCGATGACCGACGTACGCCAAATGACTGGACACGTTTGACCATCTGCTCGCTCGCAAAATAGCCAGGGAGGGTGAGAAATGATTCATACCCTCGACTATAATTCGGGCCGTTCACATCAAGTCGATTGTACAGCGATTGTACACCGTTACGTGGCATCATTTGAAATTAATAAGTAATAAGCAAATGTATAAATTGTCTCAGGAAACGAAGCTAACGGAGCAAACGATGAATAATTTTCATTAATAATTTAAAGATTCAGATATGTATTATGTACTTCTCCTTACTTTGGTCCTGCACAACTTCCTCACTTTTCATAGTAAGAAAATTGAATAATTGAATAATCGACACAAGTAAGTGAAAATCATATTCTCGGTTAAAGCTAATCTTGATGTCTAATGATTTATTTTTGCGTGAACAATTTGTGGTTCCTGTAAACTGCGTGCCAAAAACTTGTCGGTATATTGAAACACAATTCTAAACTGGAGCTGGAATAAGTAATATCATAAATTAAATTAACAAGTAATTTCACAACAAATTTTTTACTGATGCTAATAAAATATCTTAAAACACTATAAAGAATTTTTTGCAGAAAATATCAACTCAAGCAGAGTTCAATCTTCCTATATTTATGCAGTCGTCTTTATCAATTCAATCATTGCAAAGCTTAAGGTTTCTAATTTTTAACATCAGATATTCTAGTAGATAAAAATTAGGACAAGTAAAAAATCGTGTTATGGTAAAGTCTGCCAGATAGCAGCGATTACCTTTCATCAAATCATAAATTAGGTATGCAAGTAACTGTGCATTAAATTTCCGTGTATTGTTCTCGGCTTGCACTTCGCGCACAAACTAATCAGTACCATTGAGATTGCGGAGCAGCAGCGTGATATTGCAGAAATCGATTGCTGATAATATAATACAACAAGTGGCAGTAAAAAGGTATTAATTCATCGCGATTGCCATTGTTGTTTGTACAAAGAAACTTCCAAGAGGACTATGTACCGCTTATGGCAATGGAAGCAGCAACCCTAGAAAGTATCAGGGCCGTATAAAAGAAAATTTCGATGGTCCTGGCAGTTTTTGCAGTTCATTTCCTTTTTTTTGGTCATGGTACATACATTTAAATGTATGCACCGTGAGTTACTTTATTTTGAAGAATGGAAAAAAAATTAATTTACAATTTTATATTGAAAGGTAAAATGTATTAAATTGTGGCTTCAAAGAGTGGCCTCAAAATGTACGATATTAATAATATTTTATTCAAAAGACAGAGACCATATAATAAATATTTAATAATTATTTTTTAAAGGAATTATTTCAAATAATAAAGAGATAGATATGATTCACGTTGTATCTAATTTCAAAATTGGTAGTAATAGTCAATCATCTAATCTAGCTTTCAATTGATGAAATTGATGACAATAAATTGATGACTATATATCGAATACCTGTCTTTAAATAGAACCTATTGAAATAAAAAATACTAACTATAATTTAAATTTTTAAAAACGATAATTTAAAAGTTGAAATGTTAATCAGATTTTGAAACTAATAAGATTTCCGAAATGTAAATTACGCTTCAAAGATTCGATGACAAACTCTTACTTTTCACTTAACTTCATGCGGAGTTCATTTTGTAACGAGAATTTAATTTGAGGCTCAATCGATATAATGAAAAAGTTGCAATCAAATTATGGCCCCTCGCCAAATTCCTTTCTGACTTAATCCGCTCCTGATTCAAGTAGTATATTCGCAGCAACGAGCGCTTTGTTCCGCATTCCCCTATTTGCAAACGCGGCACAGTTGCGGTAGCAGCCCCATAATATTGTTCGCGTGATGAACACGCGACATGTGCGACTCGTTACACGTTACATGCTTGATTGCCTTATCTCTCGTTGCATACGTAGCATACGCACGTCCATCAAATGTGAAGAACAGCTGTGATAACAGTTTCTTTCATGTTGCGTTCTTAACAAAAGTAACTTTCAGCCTCTTTTTCTATCTCATCTCGCTCTCTGTTTTCAGCTATCTGTCTATTTCTCGAGAAGAACTTAAAATAGAATTCACTCTACCAGAAATATAAGTTTTATCGATTAAGTATAGGAATTAGAGAAAAAACGTAAGAAAATGTAAGAGAATCACAAAGAAATAATATGACAAATACTAGTTGATTTAATAGATAATCTTAAATGATAATAAACTATTTAACTATTCTCGTTAATTTTTTTTTAATAAAACGGTGATCTAATCAGAGAAATTAGTTGATTTTTTAAATAGATAAAATTATCACAAAAATCAACTTTATCTATCTAAAAATAAATTATTTAAAAAGATATTATAATACAAATCAATTAAATAATTTCTTTAAATCCACACAAAGGTGGCTTGATTTTTTCATGATACACTTATCATTCATATCGCATGTTTCTTGATATCTATATCTATATCAAACATATATGTCCATTTATAAAACCTTCTTGAGACATTGCCTAATTATCTTAAAATTCAAGCGTGCACGTCTAGACAGAGTCGATTGCAAAAATTCCCAAAAAAGAGGAAAACAGTGAGATGAAAGAGAAATTATTTCCCTCAGGACTATTGACGAAACGATATTGGGAAAATCTCGTTTTATGTAACGACTTTCTTTACGACTAACGATGTAACTTCGACAACTTAAATTCGTGAAATAAATCCAACGACAAATAGAGTTGTAGCTCGAAAAATATGAGATTTCTTCAGTACTGTCTATCAAAGACCTTCAACTCGCTGTCGTAAAACGAGTGATGTCGCAACAGTCCTTTCGGAGAAAGTCTGCGAATTGTTGAATATAGAACGAACATGTAATCACGACAGATGATATATTCTTACGTATTATGAAAATCAATACAAATATTGTATAAGAACCTTTAGTCAAACCAAACTGGGACACTTTGTACAATATTCAGTATACGAAACGTGCATATTTGTCAATAAGCACGTCAAATGCATCGATGTATAAGAAAAATTACGTGGCTGCTCTTTTTGTTCTACAACAGGCAGTATTATAAATTACTCTCCATATTGCTTACGTAGACCTATTATGCGTATTCATTTCTCGATTTAATTCCTGAATTCGATTTACGTAACATTGTGTGTGAGATTTCGTTCAATCAAATAGACTATAGTGTCGCGTTACGTCTGTGAGACGGCATTCACGCGATTTATCATTTAATTAATTTCGCGAAACGCAAGATCAGCCATTTCAATTCTACATTACTTCTACGTTGTTCTTATCGAAAAAAAATGTGGAAATGCTCCGGAATTAATACTTTATAAGAAACGTTAAAGTACTTTATTCTCGCAAAGAAAATCAAATGTTCCTTTTACACTGAGGAACAAAAATTGTTCGTTTGACCAAATTAATTTAGTACGTCTTTATTTTTGTTGTTAAAGAACATATGCATTTAAGTCAAATATAATATGTTTACATACATTCTACATCAAAAGAAATTAAGGCGAGCTGAATTAATTTAATCAAATGAACAAATATTTTTCTGAGTGTATCCCTTGCACAAAGCACGACAATACTTAGCATGCAAGCAACTTTGTAAAGGAACGCTTTTAATGAGATACTTCCGATCCCTGTGTTCTCTTCGTATGTCGAGTCAAGGGTTAATAGCGTTACGTAAGCCGTCGAGAAAAAAATCGTAAACACATGGCAGACGTAATCTATTGCTTATTTTCACAACAATGTACAATCACAGTAAAAATGTCAACTGTTTGTCGGTGCAATTTGCCGTTATGTCACTGATATAGTGATTTCACCATACAATGGTATTGTTCGGGAAACACTGTGAAAGTGGAAACTTCTTGCGTCATTCATTACATGTGATACGACGGTGAGATCGGGCCGACAAAAATTTTAATGCAATAAAAAGTAGTCTAACGTTACTGCAAGATGTGGGAACACGTTACGTGACGAGTCGTTGAAGAGCTAGAGAGAGTTACTCCCTGCTCTATTATAATTCAACTTTAATCATCGAACAAAATTTATTTTAATCTAACAAGTTATTATAGAAGAATTGCTAAAGCCTATTTGATAATACTTGGAATCTTTGCTATAAAAGAACATTTACCGAATCGAAATTAATAAATTAATAAATTCGAAGAGAGAGAAAAAGAGAGAGCGCTTATACTGCGTGAATTTAAATGTTACAACAGAAATTACAAGTGTTCCTTTATGTGCGATTTCACGCCCTCTCCGTTGCATTCCAACATCGTAAAAAAAGTGACCACCTGTGCATCCCTCTTCGCATTCCGAGCATTGTAAACAAAGTGAGGGTTGCGTTTGAAAGATTTTTCTGTGACACGCGACGCAAGTTATTGAAGAAAAGGTGTTGTGCTTTTATGCAATGTTATACATTGAGCGTTATTAGTTAGGAGGATAAGTCCAATTATTTGCAAATATGATAACGCAATATTGTTTATGTTAACAAATTCGTTAACAAATTAAAAAAAGATATTTATCTACGAAATTTAATTACGACAGTTAATGTGGAATTTCTTTTTATGTTTCTCTTTGCTTTCTTAAGTCCTCCGTAGTAACTCCAAGAGACACGTCCTAGACAAGTTTCCAGGACGTGTTTGAGATATCCTTTGGATAAAAGTATGCTGTATGGATATTTATATAATCGTTAATACGCGCATCTACAAAATGAACCCTAGACTAATTGTGGATAAAAACAAGGTTCACTCCAGACGACGATATTTGAAAATATCGAACGCTCGCCGATCGATACCAGGCGCCAGGACATTTGTCTCTCGACACGATCAACGCGATCTCGATCGCGCTCGCCCCAGGACAAAAGAGCGATAATGAGAAAAGTGAAGAAAAGTGAGTGACAGTACTGACACGTACCTGCGTCCGAAACGACAACGATGTCGGCACCGCGGAACAGCTGATCGACTCGCTCGGTGGGTGTCGGCCTGTGTCGGCCTCGCCTAACCTCTCCTCCCGACGCCCTGCTGTTACTGCTGCAGCTGCACTTTCTCACGCATCCGATGCACTCCTGACCGACGGGCGACGGAGGATTGGGGGATTGGGGGATTGGGGGAAAGACGTCCTCGACGTCCTCGACGATGCGATTTCGGCGCGCACTGCGATCAATCCATCCGTGATCGCGAGCTTTTACTTGTTATGTTTTCGCCGTGATTCTCTTTTTGATTCAAAACACAAGTTCCTGGATTGACCTCTCGGACGACAGAAACGCTCACCGTATTATTCTAGTTCGGAGAATTCTCGACGATCACTAGAAAATATATCCCAGGAGTATCCCACTCTTCGCGCTGCATTGTAGTACCATGAAATCCGGAGTAATTGCTTTCATAACTGTATGAATATTTGCGCAATGTTACACGATCTTCTCGTTTCAGGTATCTTTGGTGACGTTGCGAATAACATCCGTGGGCAACTTCCGTACTTCCGTCAGGACGTAACGTCGCGATCGGTGCGTCGCGTCGCTTTATCGATGACAACCACACACACGTATCCGCGCGCTCGCTGCAGGACGTCGCTTCGATAACGGCTATTTGTCGGCAGATCGTGTAGTCGGCAAGTAACATCGCTCCCAGCCCAGCGGATACATCTTAATACGGTGACACGAGGTATATATACGCTGCGACGCAGGACGCAGGACGGATTATGAAGATCGAACTCATGCGACGTACTTGACGGCAGGTGCCGAGCGCGAATCCTGGGGCTCGATCATCGTAGAATCCTCGATGCGGGGACGTCGGCCGCTCGGCGCGGTCCCCTACCCTCTCACTGCCCTGAAGTCGACCGTGACGCGCGATGCGTCGCTCGAATCTCGAATACGATGCACTCGCGAATTGCGACTACCAGCAGCGACTACTGGCAGTACTGGCAGTACTGGCGACTAGGCGACTAGGCGCGGGGGGATTGGGGAAGAGACTAGAGAGCCCTGCACTCTCCCTGCAGCCCCGTCGATTAATCCGCACAGCGGAGTTGACCGGAGTAAGCTGGCCCCGCTCTATTTACCGTTGGCGCGAAGAAAGCGGGGGCGACTCTGCTCGGACTTCGGAGCCGGGCTGACTCGGAGTTCGCTGTTCGCGTCAGTTCGGACGAGCCGGACCGAGCGGGCACGAAGACGGGACGGACTGTGCGTGCATCCCGTATATCCGCGACGTAATCCCATACGCGGTAAAGAGAAGACTGATACTTTCTGACACTGAAAGTGCCGTTCGCCGTTCGGCATAGTCAGAGTTTGGACTATATGCGCGATGCGCGAGGCGCGCATGCGCGCGCCCGGCTGTCATCTCGCCGCGCGCCTCACTTCATACTCTCGTATAGTGCTTCGTAGCACTTCAGGCATTAGGAACGATTCACTCTCGTGTACATATACAAATCTTTTTCTAATTGTAAAAATAATATATGCATTTCTAATCTCATTTTATATATATATATACTCATTAATAATATATTTATTTATTATCACATTACTTGTCAAGGTAAATTATAACTTTGTTTCGTTATTTGATAAATTACGTTTCTATTTTATTCTTCCTTTTTCCTATATTTTGTCTTTTACTTTTTGATTTTTTATCCTTTTCTACATTTTGTATTTTTTCAGGCGACATATATAAACAATAAGAATCTTATTGGACCGTACACGTGAGTACATACAATCAATAGGAAATAGAACTCATAACGGTCAAAGTTGGATTTGTACGTAGTGCTATTAAATATTTGAATACTAAAGATCCAGCTTCAATCGTTATGAACTTTATCTCTTATTGTTTATATTTTTTATTTTATAAAAAGAGTACGTCCATGCTCACCCTAATATTGTTTTATTGTTAATTTTTATCAATAAGATAAGAACTTTAGTTAGTTCTTATTAATAAGATGAGATGAATTCTACAATTAGTTATGAAATATTTCTTAAACAATGATAAATATTGGGAAAAATTGAATCTTTCATAATGTACAAATAATATACAATAAATAAATAAATATAATATACAAATAAATTTTTGAGGCTTCCACGAGTACTTTCCATAAAAAAGTTACCTAGAATACTATTCTAGCTATGGATCTAGATACAGAGATAGAACCCGCAAAACGCATATAGCCTTTTTATATAAATAAATTTCGTGATTCAATTTGATAAAAATTGTACAGTGTCAAAATTTTCATTTTATTGTTTCCGGAAATCCGGATGTAATTCAAGAGAATCTTTGAAGTTAATTAAAAATTTACAATAGGCCACTAAACTTAGGAACATGGCAGACGAATTCTAGAAAGTCATAAGAAATAATTTTTATAAATATTATTTCAATAATAAATATTATTTCGTAAAATTGAATAACGGTTTAATTTTCACAAATTCACTAATCTTCACTTAATTTTAACCAAAAAATAGCGATAAGGTACGGTAATGATCGCATCATGCATGTAACAAAAACATGATACGACTAATAGACTCTAATATTTATCACCGAATGTAATATAGAAATAGATTTAGCATTTGGTAAATATTTAATGCGACATTTGTGAATGCATTTTATAGAAATCGAAATAAAATATTCTGTTTTTGGAAGTTCTACTTATCGTTAGTAATTCCGAATTTCGCAAATAATTTAGTCAAATATACACAATAAAAAATATTTTATATTTGTGTTGAACCCTCAATTGAATCGATTTTTGTTAATCTTTTTTTTTGTTGTGTTGAATTTTTAACATATCCATTAAAATTTAATAGAGAAAAATTGCCGATATATACGGCAAGTCTCTTAAAGAAACACTGCCTTATTTCTCGAAAACTAAACATTTCACTTCATTAATACCAAAATTGGATAAATTAATGTTTTTTTTAACCAAATTAAATTAAAATTAATAGCTCATAAAATTTAGTTAAATTAAAAATTGAATGAACAAGAAACTAACTCAGTTAAAGTTACGTTAAGATTGAACTTAAGTTAAATAAAAAATTTATTTCGAAAAAACATTTTTATTATATTAGAACATTTTAATTTGTTTTAAATCAGATTACTTTAAATAATAAAATAATTACAATATAATTATAAGTCAACTTTATATTTTATTTATAAATTATATGAAATAACAAAAACGCAATCTCTTGTACACAATAACAAAGACAATTTTTTGTATAATAAAAAACCGAATTTTAGTATTTTTACATAGGTATTTTCGTATTTTGATATTTATAAAAAAAAAATAAAATGTAAGTAATCTTGTATCTCCTCTTTGTGCTAACCATCAGGACTCACCGACTTCTTGATATGGTATGTGTTAGACAAGGTGAGAGGAGGGGGCACAACAAAATTTTCATTATTATCTTTACATCACGACATCTTTATAGACTTCTTTATAGAATTTCAATATTAAGATCATAACGGAATAATAAATAACGAAATTCTCTGTCTCTCTCTCTCTCTCTCTCTCTCTCTCTCTCTCTCTCTCTCTCTCTCCTAATAATAAATTCTTATAAATATTTTTGTCTAACTTGTTGAGATACTTGGAGCAAATATTCAAAAAACATTGAATATTATTTCTTATAATGAATTCATCCATAAGTGAATCAATATCCAAAGTCTCAGCGACATCGGAGTGCATATACAATATAGATACTGAATTTAACTTGCTGCATCATAAAATGCAAATACGTTTTCAACTTTCTCATGGCACCACCTTGATAGCAAAATACTAGAAGTAAAAACACATCGAATGAGCCTAATTTCATCAAAATTGAAATGGAGAAGGGCGTTCTAAATAATTACCACGAATTCATGCCCTAAGATATCAATTCATTTCAATCCAGTTTCCGGATTCTAAGAGCCTAAGCACAAAAATGGCCGTAACTGAGTCATGGAACGTAAACCATAGTTCTATAGATTGATCAAAACATTGTGCGTTGACCTACGACTACGGCTGCGTTCCGTTTCATGCATGATGCGCATGGAGAGCATAGAAGTCGTTCCGTTTCACTTCATATACTTCTCATCAGATCATGTGCTTCTCTTCTTCTTATTTATTGGCTTCTGCCTCCACCGGATAAAGAGGCAATACGGCCAGATTACATCACAAAAGTTCGTCAAATAACTTTTAAGCCTTACATACACTTAGGCCCAGTTTCACAACTGACTGTTAACTTTTAACCGAGGTTCAACTTATTTCTCATCTTTTTCCAATTCTAGAATTGAAAAGAGATGAGAAACAAATTGAACTTCGGTTAAGAGTTAACCGTGAGTTGTGGAACTGGGCCTTAATCGACAGATCATGCGCGCATGGTCTATACGACATGCAGCGTAATGCCCGTATCACACTATTGATTGGAGATTGGGTCTGAAAGAAAGAACTTTATTGTGAAAAAACTTCCAAAATGAAAGAACTACAAATTTATGTAGATAACAGATTATAAGTGTTCGACGTATCTGATACTGAATTTCTAGCGGTAACAACTTGCAATAAGTATTAACAAACAGGCACAATGAGACATCCGCCATATCTGTTTATGGCAAGCACTCATGAGCACGCATAGGTCGCAATGGCTAAATATTCCGTTTCTTCATGCACATGGAGAAACGGAATGAGCCAATACGCTCATGTGATGCGCTGCGTTTAATGCGGTCCATACATGAAATGGAACGCATTCTATGACTCATGTTTCACGACTCAATTATGACCATCAATAGTTGCTTTCCATTTACATCTATTCATAGACAATTCTCACTTGTGACTCATTGTCTGTTAAATGCGCGTTCCTTTTACATTCTGATAAGTGAGATTCAACTGAATTTTTACGTACAATCTGCACAAGATCGAGATTGTATGCTTTACCGAGTATCATAAACTCACTTTAAAAGTTGTCATGTGATAATTTTTTACCAAAGTAAGCAAGTAATGGTATCATTAATCTGAGTATGAATACTCAACTCACTTCAGACTGTTTCGCTTGTGTATAAATGGAAAGTAACTTTTATGCTTAGGCTCATACCAGATATCACTAAACATTACGATATCTATTATATGTTCCCGTTAAGTTTAAATGAGATTCACTATTATATGTATCAACGTTTTAGGACAAAATAATATATTTTTTATACAATTTTAAACATCCGTACTCCATAGAAACATGATGAT
Organism: Trachymyrmex cornetzi; assembly: GCF_001594075.2. Taxonomy (NCBI): domain Eukaryota; kingdom Metazoa; phylum Arthropoda; class Insecta; order Hymenoptera; family Formicidae; genus Trachymyrmex; species Trachymyrmex cornetzi. Next base: position 44,429 of record NW_017296059.1, read on the forward strand.
AATTTTTGGCATTTTTGATAATTCTGACTTGTTCCGAATTCTACACGAATGAATCATTTTCAAAAGTTGATTTGCCTTATATTAACATTGACTTATGTTTACATCGAGCACTTGATACAGGTACTAATTAGTAACTTTCTATTGAATCATCTTAATTTCGACGATACATGTAAACATATATATACACTATACATTATATAATTATTTTGATGCATATTATACCCCAATTTAGTACATCATTCTTTAAATACATTGCTGAAATTAAAATAATTTAATAGAAAGAATAGTTAATAGTGTATCAAGTGCTTGTAAGTTCATTTTTTAAATATTTTTAACTATTGCTGCCAGCATTCGGTAGAAACGTGTTGTGCCGATGATTTTTGACACTTCTGATGATAATTTTAGCTTGTTCAACTCGAGTTCTATACGAATAATCATTATCAAAACTGTATGTTCATATTTCTTATGCAATAATTTTATCTCCTTTATCAATCGCAATATATATATAAAGTTCGTATGCAATAGAATATTATATTAAAATATAAATGCTGAATCTACAACAGAGTTACACGTTTGCATTATGTATATAAATATCTTACATATTTAACTTTTACCGTCTGTACAGCAATCATTCGAAAAATTGGTATTTTTGAATACTTCAAAAAAGTTTTTCTACACGACATATATACACACCTCACGCTTTTAAATTTATCTCATACTTGTTGAGCTTATATTTTCAAATTCGACAAGTATATATATATATAAACACGAATAGACATTTCCAAGAAAACGAAACTACAATTTCTGATGCAGATTACGATTTGAAATTGTTCGGTGTGTATGTACATAATTTTCTAATCAATAAAATCAGAAAAGAATTACTCATAATAATATTTCGTGGTTCTAAGATCCGCTGAATCGAAAAATGCGAGAGGCGTGTAAGAAATTTCAAATATTATCTAAGATTTCATGTCAGGATACGCGATAAACTTTTTTAGATAACTCCTCACTACTGTTCGTCCTTGTCTTTCGCACCGTGCTTCAGGATTCGAGTGAATTCCAAATAGTCAAACATAGAGCCCTTGATTGGCGCTTCGCGGTACATTTCGTCTACATCGTCGTCCGTAAATCTAAAAAAAAAGCAAGTTGATTTTACATAATCATTCAAAAATGCCAATTATTTACAATAAAACCTACAAATTTTAATGTTTTTTTTCTTATAAGCTTGATAAAAATCTTTGTTGCAACTCTAACAGTGATAATTAATCTAAGGAGATCGAGAATCTAAGAGTACAATAATTATTATTCGTAATATTATTATGAATTTGTCGGCTAATTATTTCCTTGCCTGCTATTTGTTTTTTCAATAAAATTTGTGTCCTAAAAAGAAGCTAAATTTTATTCGTAAATATCTCTTTAAAATTGGCACAATAATCCAATAAATCACAATAATTTCGTAGTCTTGAATTGATCAGTTTTGGTACTATAAAATGCAATAAAATGTAATTACCTGTCGCCCATTGTCGTGAGCAGTTCACGAAGGCGTTCCTCATTTATATGACCAGTATTTTCCTCATCAAAACAACCAAAAGCATTCTTGATTACATCTTCAGGGTCAGTTCCTTGTAGTCTCTCTCCAAACAATGTCAGGAACATCGTGAAATTAATAGGTCCAGGTGCTTCATTCATCATCGCCTCTAAATACTCATCAGTAGGATTTTTGCCTGTAAAAGATGATCTACTTTTGCTTATATTCTATCTATATCGTATCTTAATCTAAAAGGCACTATACATATAATCATCGATATTTATATAAATCTGCGTGGATATATCTTTAATTTTTTCTTTGTTTCTTTCTTTCCAAAGTTTTTATTTACCCAAAGAGGCCAACATATCGTGCAAATCCTCCTTGTCGATGAATCCGTCATGATTCTGGTCAATCATGTTAAAAGCCTCTTTAAACTCGGCGATTTGCGCTTGGTCGAACATCGCGAAAACATTCGATGTCGCACGCTGAGCGCGTTTCTTCGTGGTGGCACGGCGACCGGCAGTTTTGCGGGAAGACATCTTACTCTCAATATCTCACCTATTGAAAGTTGAAATATTAGTCACGATTTCTTAGGCAGTCTTAAAAAGTCTTTTCGTTTTAAGACGAATCTAATATATTATACAAATTAAACGATACTTCTCTTCTTCAAAAAGAAGTGCGTTTATGAAAATTTATATATTTTATGTATGTTCAATAAATGTAAGTTGCAGACGCCCGCTGATGTAAGATGTCGACTGTATTGTAATTTTGAATTATAAATAATACCAAATTGGCGAAAAATCTTTTTATTAATATCTATTGGTAAATCTTTTTATTTGTAACCAACATGTATTTAGATGTGCAAAATGCGTCGTTCAGGGTAAGAGTTCTCGAGACTCAAATGTGAACTTATGGATTCTTCGATAAATTTTAAATTGCATTTTTCTCTTAGCAAAAATTCGCAAATATTAACAGTTCACTGGCGAGAATATGTATATTTTCGGATTAAACTAATAAATTACAATCTGACAGTATCATTGGGTATACATTCTGGTAGAAACAATATTCCCCCTATCCTCTGACGCGACTTATTCGCAAACCATATATATATATATATATATATATATATGTAACTCAATACAACGATTACAATGTTCATATAACTTTTGGAAGCATTTTATAGACTTCTTTTAAAATTCTCTTTAATTCTTGTGTCACATTAGCTTGGATGTCCTTTAAATCATAGTAACATTCTCCCTTCGTGTGCAACTTGAGTTGAGGAAACAAAAAATTGGAGTTAAATCAGGCGAATATGGAGAGTGGTGAAGCACAGAAATGTCTTCGTGCTAAAAACTTGGATCACAATTCCAGCAGTGTGGTCGGGGACATTGTCGTGCAGCAAAAAATCTCTCCTTCCATTGATCTAGTCGAACACGTTGAATCCTTTTGCAAAGACGATCCAGTACATCTAGATAGAAGTGGGAGTTCACGGTGGAACAAATTCCTTGTGGATAAGGCAACGTTTGTGTCGGTCAAACTCATGATGGAACGTCCCAGCCTTTCACCATTCTCAAACAATTCTTGGCCCTTTTTGAATTTTTTAAACCATTTAAACACTTTCGAACATGACATTTATCATCATGAGCAATTTTCATAGCCCCAAACAATTCCGTAGTTGTTTTCCCAATTTAAAAATTAAATTTAATCTGTTCTTTGTTCCATAATTATTTTTATAATATCAAAAAATCTGGAAAAATTTGATTGTCTCGTTCTCAGCACAGAATAATGATAGCTAACTGAATGCAATTGGATAACGCACATTTGCAGAGGAATGATGCCATTAAAAGATTTCACAAGTTCTCAATGGATGGCGCAACTAGTATGTCTAGAATAGTGTTCCTATAATAATTATAGGAACACTAGCCTAGAATATAATCACTAAATTTATAAAGTATCGCAAACTCGCCATCATTTTATGGAAAAGACCGGGCCATTTCAAACTTATGTATTTGTGCAAACGTACTTTATTTGAGAAAATAAAACCATAGAATACATAAATCAATTTTTTTCTTTTGTAATCAGTTATGAACAAAGAAATATGTACGAATGCTTAATTTATGTATTCATTAGTCTAATATTTGTCGTTGAAGTTTTAGTATATAAAAGTACACAAAGGTACAGTTCAGTAAGTACAGTTCAGAAGATGAAAATACACATCACACGTGCAACAACCTCAATATTTTTGAACAAAGCTCGGTCGGAGCAGACTGATCGCCCTGATCCGACTGTTGTCATATCAGTATTTTTTAAAAGCGACTAACTCCAACGATGAATTTATTCACACATAGATTTTGAAACCCGCCATTCAGGTTTCTTCAAACACAATAAAATACCAATAAATATCTCGAAAATTTTGCACAAATTAGGACAGTAGCATCTAGCAGCACTACTGTGTACGTGAAATCACATAAAATTGTGTGAATCATGCACATAGTATAGATCTACCATATTGTGGCAATCGAATTGAGAAAGCTATTGCAGTATTTTATAAATCTGTAGTTACTTTATAGTCTAGAAAAAAATCAGTCCCGGAATTTTTTGGACAGACTGTGTATACTCCATATATATATATTCGTATATCATACACATATATTCACAAGAATCGATTGTATGCTTAAAAATAAATCACAATCCCTTTTTTTCCATAGTCATAAATTCCCGTTGTAGATTTTAGCGAAACAAAGACGCATTGTTTTAAAATTAAAATAAATATCGCGACTAGACGATCCGAGTTGCCAAGTCGCCATCATCATCGGCATTTATTTTCGAATAATCAGTTTACGATACCCGACGTGACCGAAAAAGGGGTTAAAAATAATACTTGGACGAGACAGAAGGCACGACTAAGAGTACGTTCGGAGAGATGCTATTAGCGCTATTTGTATAACTGTATCCTTGTTTTTGTCTAATGAACGATGAAGATAGAACAAATAGCGTTAATAGTGTCTCTCTGAATTCATCCTAAGGAGTTATTATTCTTCTCATATTCCTAAATGTCTTTTATACACGACTTTGGGTTTGAATACGGTCAACGCAATATTATAAATGCTTTTAAAGCTTTAATTGTTCAATTTGTAAATTCTTTCTTTTAATTAATTAATCAATCAAATGTTTTAAGGCATCTATGGTGAGACTTTGATCACAGCATTTGTTTTGCCGTTAATATAACTTCTATCAGTCACAAATTGTCTAGTTTAGGTAAATTTGCTCATCTAAGAATTATATGCTCTAATCTCAAGCTGTCACACTTGCAATTGTGCAATTATAATTAACGATTAACAATTATCAACCAATTAGATTAGAACAATCAATAACTGCTTTATTCTAAATGATTTAAAAAAATCATCAATCACTTAATCACAATCGCGCAATCACAACTTAAAAGAAAAAACATAAAAAGAATATTGGGATCGTATTACACATAAATTCGACTCCGATCTCCTTAAGAGCAGTATTCATACTCAAATTTCTTATATTTAATCCAAACAGCACCATATTTATAAAATGTACAATAAATATTTCATAATATTTGTATTTATCTAATAATATTTATATTATTTATATATTATATAATATAAATATTTATGCAATATTTAAGAAATCTAAAACCACAAAAATATTCACAAAACAAATTTTACAAATATTTTATAAATATTTCTGTGGTCTTAGATTGCTCAGATTATAAACGTTTATTATAAATGTTATAAAAATATTTAACAAGACAATACAATCCCAGCAAAAAATATTTATTAAAAATATTTCTTTATATTTATCATAAATATTCTGTGCTATCTGGGAAATACAATCTTAAGATATTACAAACCAATCAGAGAGCCGTAGATATTTTAAAACATTTCTTAAAACAGTCTTACAACAAGAACAAATTATATTGGTCTAATATTAGTCTAACAATAAAACACGTGAGTGTTTTATTATAGAATATATTTTATAAAAACATATGTATTTAAAAAATGTCTTCACGCATATAAAAATATTCTGTATATCTACCTGAGATTTTTAATTAATAAAAATATATAGTTTTTTGAAATATATTTAATAAATTTATATACTTATAAACGAAGTTTCTTTCGCAATTGTCTTTCGTGAATTTTGCAGTTGCAGTAGTCTACTCAAGCATGCGCTTACTTCTCGAATCGCGTCCTACTTTTCCTTCGAATCTCGCATCTCTCTCGCGCTCAGTGCCGTCGCGATTAGCGTAGACTTTTGGCGCATTGCGAGTCGGACAATTGACATAAATTTAGTCTGATGAAGTAAATTTAGTCTGGTTCGTCGTAAACTTATGTCCACGGCAAAAAATTTTTTATATTTCTATTTTCAACAATGCATCGAGAGGCTCATAATATGATAATCGCACCGATCTTGAATGCATTGCACTTACTGCGTCCTCCAATATCTACAGCATTGCACTCGTCTGTGTTTATACACGCTTCCTCACATACATCTCTCCGATCGATACATAACCTGGCCAAGAAACATCCAACTCGTCGTTCATCCTGTTCTGATAGAAATAACGATTCTAGGTCTTACAAGCCAAACGAGATTTTGGAAAGCATCAAATGCTTTGCGAACGGCAATGGCCGCCCTTTCGAGAATGAAACTCTCTGTCAAACATCGTCGCGCGTACTACAATAATCAGGGATGGAAACTCGTTCGTTCGGCCCGATTATTCCACGATTTAAACGAAACATACTCACCAGTAATAGTAACCGAGAGAAAATGGGGCTTAAAGCTAGAACGGATCTCAGCCTTACGAAGCACACTGTGAATCACTTTACGAATCACTCCGTAGTCATTCACCACACCCGCTGTGGCCGCTGTCCGCTGTCAGCCTGCTGAGCCAGCACCATCTGCTGGAAACGCTGGAAGGCAGGAAAACAGAATCGTAAGCCGCGAAAATCGCGGCTCGAAAAGAATTCAGGTCATCGGTCAGGATCGCGTTCCAATTTTTCCTCTGCTTCGCAGGATATTCGCGATTCGCTCTTTCATTCGGTCATTATTCAAGACCTTTTGCTTGAATCGCATTTTTATTGATAAACACGTACGAAAAGTAAGAGAACATTTACCCTGGCCGTAACCGTATTTACCGTATGTCGTAGTCATAATCTATATAAGAATTGACCAATCACAGTAGAGTATTTCCTGCTCATTTTTTTCTGTAAGAGAATATTCGACTGTGACTAATCAATTCTTATAGACTACGACATACGGCATATGGTTATGGCCAGTATAAATGCTCAGTCGAAAATGAAAAAACAAAAGCTGATAAAAAAAATTTGTTTTGCAGATGAAAATGGAATTCTTGGATGTGTGTGTGTGTGTGTGTGGAATTTTAATCTGGAGTTTCTTAAAAATGCATATAATGTAGATAAGATCCATTCTTTTTAGTTATAAAAGTTCTTGCACGCCGGATTAAGGGTGGGGGGATAGAAGTACCTAAATAATCGAATACAAATAAATAATTAAAAATTTTAATTTGCTTGTAACAATAAAACACAATATTCGGCAAAAAAGAACATATTTCTATGTTTTTTTTATCTAGAAACATACATTTTGGATGCTTTGTACATTCGTTTAAGCTGATTATTGATTGAATGATTTAATCAATGAATTTGCGCATAATAAATCAAGAAAAAAACTTTTGTTAAGTACCATTAAAATTAAAAAAAAAAATGAATTATCTTTATGTCTTTATTTTAGCATCCAGAATAGTATTGTCTCTTGTAAGCAGAAACGACAAAAATCGTTATACGAATAATCACACTTCTTAAATAGAAAATGTAATATAATGTTTATATTTTGTTATTATTATTATTATTCATTAAATAATTTTTATTGAAAATAGGTATTTTAGTATCTTTATTGCTATAAGACAATAATTCTTATGAGTAAAGGGGACCTAGTCTTAATATCATCCTTGGGTCAAAAATACCTTAAGCTGGCTTTGCTCGCACGGTTCATTTTTCTTCCTTTTCTATTCACGTTAGAAAGAAAAAGAGAAAAGATGAACTGTGTGCAAAAAGTTCAGCTAAAAACAATAGGCTTTTATATTTACATTGAAATATTTCATGTTGTTAAAACATTGTGGCAAACAGCAAAATGATAATCATGCCGTAATTACTAAAAATAATATAATTTATATAGACTGTTGGAAAAAATATTTGCGATATTTATATAGCCAATAGCTCACGTATAAATGTGGTATATAATTAACTTAATTAGAATTTTTTTAGGCATGGTCCATGAGTTATTACAGCCCTGTATCGAGAATCGCTACCATACATGGGTCATTTAAATGCATCTTGTACCGACTCGCAACCATATAAGGCCATGAGCGAGACTAATACAAATGTCGTTCTGTAATTTTATCTTTTGATATCAGAAAAAATCTTGATGAAAATCTTGATGAAAATAATTTTAATAGAAGATGCAAAGATATTTTTAAAAATTACAAGAACGAAGGAGTCTTAATATAATAAAACAACAATTAGAGAATAAAGGACACATAAGAGTCAAATCATTTCCCGAATCTATTTTATATTTTTAGTTATTTTAAATAAGTCAGTTTTTTACCGATTCCTACGATTTTATATTTTAAATAAGTTTCTGAAACTCATTTTATATTTTTTATTTTAAATAAGTCATAACAGTTATTTTATCGAGCCATGATTGATATTACACGTAAGTTTAAAGAATTTTTAAAACACAGAATAATTTACAGCAGTGTCATAAATTAATTTTTTAACTAAAAAATTAAATAATTATTAACAAGTTATTTAATACTTTTAGCGAAAGCTGCATTTAGCGCAAATTGTTCCGCGATATTAATAAAATTTGCCTGTACCTTTATATAAAGGATGTATAGAATATTATCAACCTTTATTATTTATGAATTATTTAAAAGAATAATAAAAATTGAGACATAATGTTGGAATATCAAAAATACTCCATGCACGCAAACACAAGTGCTGATTACGTTTACAAGAACCTCGACAAGAACCGCGCAAATATTATAATATAGGATTTAAAAAGGGCTAGAGATGCCAAAGCAAATCGCGAAATGTACGCAATACCCGTTTGTCAAAATGCGAAAAACGAAAAGTGAGGGGAAGGATCGCGCGGTGAAAAGCGAGAGGGAGCGTTCAGCGTGCCGATGGTTGACTACGTCATCACTTCGGAATTCGCTCGGCGACCGCACAGGGAGACGGACGTGTGGTCACGGTCGCTCCGGGGGTCGCGCATTAATCTACGAAAATTTGATATTTACGAACGCGAATTGATGATTAATTACGTAAGGATGCCCAAATAGTAATGTTGCTCAAAACTAAGGTGTGTACTAAGAGTTAATTATATCTCAATCTTTATTACTCTCTTTGATGATTTACATTCAAAGATTAATAATAAGTTATACATTTTTTAAATAAAGATAAATGCAAACATTTTTTAAATTATAAACCAATTTGCACTAAATATAATAATGGGTATATTAATAGAATTCGTATTATACATTTACAGTACAGATATATAAATTAGAGATATCCAAGAGCGGTATTTATAGTCCGTTTTTATTTCAAGACTGTCTCAAGTAATGTCTCAAGATGCTAATACGGGCCTCTGATTTGTGACTTCTTAAAATTGTACTTAAGATGGTCTTGAATATGTATAAGATCTGACTATGAATACCGGCCTAAAATATAGATGAGTTGTGTGCGTAACGAATTCAAGAAATAAAACATGAATCGTATAATAAAGCATCGTGTAATATTCATCGAAGAATATTAAAACGTAACGAGTCAATTATTTTCCTGATTTTGTAATATGCGTTAACGTTAATATTTCGACAGTTAGATTATCGGCGCGCAACCTTGGAGTGGGGATGGCACGGGGTGGCACGCCCGCACGGAGCGGCGCGTCATGTTTACGCGTAGCGTGTAGTTACTGTGTTAAGTCATTCCCTTACCAAAGCTCGTACAGGCAGGTAGCCGTGTCGCGTGCCGCTCTTCTTTACATTTCCTTTTGAAACATAATCGCGAAAAATACTAAATATAATACGAAACTTTATGAATAATTAATCATACTAGCAATCGTATTATGTGAATATTCATAAAATACAACTTTCGTATTATATCTAGCATTTTTCGCGATTATACGTTTCAAAAAGAAATGTGAAGAAAAGCGGCACGCGACACGGCTACTTGTGTCTGTACGAATGGTATCACACGAGTCATACAAAAGCAATGTTAATATGAATATTCTCACGCAAATAACGCAATTTCTGCTTTCATAATTAATATAGTTTAATAATTTAATCAATTTTTTGTTTTTGTGCACCTTCGGTTATACGATCCGTTTAAAAATTTACCGTAATATTGGAACTATTTATCAGTAATAAAAGAAACATTTCTCTTTTTTATTAATCTCTATCCTATTTCATTGATTCTAATCATATCTTACAAACATCATCTATGTATAAATAAAAGATTCAGCCTTTTTATCTGCTCTGACTTTATTTCGCAATGATAACGAATGGTAGACGTGTGTTTGATATTTGTTTCTAAAAGTTAACCCATTGCATAGTAATTGCATTGTAATATAGATAATAGCTATATATTACATTTTTCAGATTACCTTCCCTCTCACGGGTACGACCTTGACGTGGTGGGAGGGCTCAGTACTCTGAGAATATTTACACAAAAAGAACGGTTTTTCTCAAGTATCTAAAAATTTTCGGATATATTTGAATGTATATCTAGATAAATTTTTAGATATTGAGTAAAACGGTCCTCTTCGCGTAAAAATTCAACGGGGAAGCTAACGTACCTTCGTCGCCGATCTACTTGAAAATGAACGAACCGCAGTCGGTTCGTCGCGTCGCGCGTTTCGGGAGTGCCGTTCAAGTTATCGGACTCAAGTTATAGTCCGCGCGCGACAGTTTATTATTCGCGAGTGTGTTACGCGAGTGTCCTGTGCGAGATGTTAATTCTGAGAGAAGGAGGAGGTCTGGGAGAGACATCAGGCACCGGTGGAGCAACCTTGCGGTAAATGTTATTTTTTTACTTGTGTAAAATTAACCTTTTTTTACTTGTTTTTAAATTATTTTATTTAACAATGATTCAAAAATGATTATTTTAAATCATTGTTAAATAAAATGATTTAAATAATTATGTATTCTATATAAAATAATTCTATAAAATAATTATATATTCTCTAAAGTAATTATATATATTCTCTAAAATAATTATATATGTATTCTGTAAAAAAAATCTCAGCAAAAATAAATTTGTATAAAATTTTTAAGTGATTTTTAACTTGTTAAAATTAGACAAAAGGAGAGTTATTTAAAAATTACTTTGAAATTTTATACAAAAAAAATTACTTTACAATTTTATACAAATTTATTTTTGCTACAATCTTCTTTAGAGAGAATATATATAATTATTTGAGAAAATATACATATATAATTATTTTAGAGAATATATAATTGTTTTGTATCTAATTAAACAATGGGTACAAAATTCGATGCTTACAAAAATTGTATTTTCAAAATTGCGTGATTATTTTTCAGCAAACTGCATGCGTTCATATAGCAATTATTTTTTTAAGTAATGATTATTTCTTTACTCTGTTTTAATTTGAATTTTAACTTATTTATTACAGAATCGTAGCGACGCGACGTTGCAGATGTAACTCCACTGTTGCGCATCGGGTCGGTGAGTGATAAATCAACATTTTTATTGAGGTAACGGATGTATGATAATTTTATTAGTATATTATGTACATACCTGAATACATGTACGCATGAATTTATTAACAATATACGGACACATATACGTATAGCATTGCATATATGTACAGCATACATCCGTTTCCTTAAAATGAACATTTTTAAACTGATTGATATCGTGTTGTTATTCGGATAAATTTAGTTATGTATGATTCTCTGGCAAATCTTATAGATCCGAATTTCTAAAGATTAGCGTTAAAAAAATAGAGAAATTTTAGAAAACTTAACTTGAAGGGAAATTAAGCGAGATAATGTGACAAAGTGTGAACTTATAACAAGAGCATTGATTTCTTTATTCGCACAATTGTAAACTTACGCTACAACATGTTACTTAGAGCCTACGTATAATAAACCTAAATGATTGATACACCGTATATACAGAATCATACAAAACAGTTGATCCTCAGAGAAAAAAATCTCGTTGGTGTGTAATCCTTCCCACACATTTCTCTTCTCTTTTTCATGAATTATTTACATGAATTATTGCGCCTTTAGCAGGCAGTTATATAAATAATAAATTCTTCGGTGTTTTCTGTACACGTCTCGAGAGGCGGAAGTGCGCCAAAGATCGGCAGTTTTCTGCATGCGATTCTCGGCATCAAGAAAGATAAAGCCGTGGTGATGGAATTACGAGCTATCGCACAGATACTCCGTTGATAGTGATTCCGTTTCTGTTGGAAACTGGTTCAGCCTCATAATGTCCGGATCTGCCGTACATTCTTCTTGAATGGCCGCCGTATCTGTTGCGAATACATATCAATTTATATAACACGATATCAATTTTATTTATCTCTTATTTTATTTATTTAATGGTATTTAATAATTAAAAATAACCTTCGCGCACAGAAAGAAATGTTACGGCTGCCATAATCGGAAGTAATGATAATTTTTGCCCATCAATACATCTGGTTGTGATAACTGTAAGATAGACGTATTCTTCTTTACAACCATAACCATTAAAATATGCCAATTTTATAGTTATCACAATCATATTACAGTTCTTGTAAGCAAAAAATGTATTGATGGGCGACTTTTGGTCGTGGCAAGCATAGCTATTTTTTTCTGTGTATATACAGTATACCTTAATAAATTATACACCTTAATAAATTTTCGATTCGCTGTCTATAGTATATTTTAAAATAGCTTTGAGTAATTATCTCTTATGGACCGAGTTACTCTTTTATTTCATAATTAGCTTGCTGAATTTTTATGAAATTTGGCCTGTAGGATAATTTGATAAAACTATTCGAATTGAGGTAAAAATTCAAAAATTCAAAATAGTAGATTCATTATGACGAATGGAATTTCGAAAAAGTAATTTGATTATCATAAAACTCGGTTTTAGGAAGTTTTTTATTCCGAAGTAACATCAAGTCTCCAATTTTGCTTTGAAGCTCTTCAATACTATGTAAATAGTTAGTAGGTATTGATTTCCAAACTCTGACTTTTTCAAACTCTGATTTTGAACATTGTGACATTAGAGCCTTCTTCATGGAGATTACTGTCTTTTTAAAATTCGATATTTTTAGGCTATATTCAAACTCAGAAATTCTAAGAATCTTCTAAAACCAAGTTGCATAATCAGATTATTTTTTTGTAATTTAAATTTTAGAACTCTGAAACCAGAATCGAATTCAGTGCCCTCTTTAGAAAGAAGAGTCTTCATTAAGTTACTTTATTAAAAAGCTCCGATCCTCAAAAGATTAAAATTAGTTGATTTCATGAGATTGTTATTTAACATGACAGATTCGAACATGAATGGGATAATTGCATTTTACACTGTAAAAAAATTACATGTAAAATTACAACAATATAATGGATAATTTTAGGATCCATTATTAAAGATGTATCTTTATAAATACGTAAAGTCACAACTTACAAATAATATTATTTTTTTTATAGTAATTAAACAATTGGCGAAAATAAATTTACAATGAAAGTTAAATTTATAGAAATCTTTACATTTTAATTCACCAACGAATTTCATAAAATTTTTTTTAAGTTATTTTGTTGATATATATATATAAATATAAATATTATGGTATACTACCATTATGTTATATGATATTACAAAAATTTATACATTTACATAGAAATTATAAAATATACTATTATTATTGTGTAATTTTCTTCAAAACATAAGAATTTATTTATTACACAATTAGAAATAAAAGTATTAATTTTTATTAAAAAAGCATAATTTTATATATTTCCACATATTACTTTTACACCTATTCTTCATGTAATTTTACATACTTTTCTACAATGTATGAATCGAATTGGTGCGTCTCTTTAAATTGTTTTGCACAGTTGTGATTTACCTGTACGCGTTGCCACCTAGACTATACGGATTATCATAGAGACCATCCTCGGGGACGTTCTCGTACATAGTATTATGTGTGCCGTCATTCAATGTCGCATAAGACATGACAGCGGCGTTTTGATCCTCCTTTCGTTCCGCGGCTTGAACATTTTCGGTGTTTTTGACTGGCGTAGCTTTTCGTCTACGAATATAATTTATAAATGTTTTGAACAAAATGTACATATTATCTCGAAAAACAATACTCACAGCCTAAGATAAATTAATCCGAGGATAATTAATATAAAGATAATGACACCAGCTCCGATGCCAACGCTCGTGCCTACACCTTGAGGTTCTGCTACCTCATTCGTGGCTACTGCAATACAAACAACAATCATATAACTGATTCAAATTTTTCATCATACTTATTTCCTCGACGGGTAAAATAAATAATTCGTAACATTAATGACATTAAGTTTATTTTGAATAATCTACTGTCAATGGATCTTTGATGAAATATTTTTTTAATATTTAGTTTTTAAAAAACTTTGGAAATTAGCCGATAAAGTTTGAAGATTTTTCGTAGTATAAAAATATCATATCTCAAAAGCGGTATTATTTAGATACATATTTCAAAGATATGATATCGGTATCTTTTATTTACATTCGCATTTTGGTTCCTCGCTGCTCCAATATCCCGTGTCTAAACATTTTCTTAGAAATATGCCAATCCTTTCGTACTGCGGTAGGCAATGGTACTCTGCGGCTCCTCCGTAAGTCGTCGATCCATTCACTACTATCACTCTACCGTTCTCTATCGGTCCCGGATGCTTACAATCAACCGCTAAAAAGATATTGCGAATAAATTTTAAATTCTTCTAGTAGTTCACCATATAATACTTTAGTTATATATTTATTAATTTATTATATATTATATGTATATAAAATTATTTATACTGAGTGATAAAATTTAATGTCTTCAAAATTTATTCACAAAATATTTTTTATTCTTTCAGATAACGAAATTATATTCAAACGAGAATTTTGATTATGATGAAGATTATATTAATATTTTTTACTAAAAATATTTGTTATTAAATTTTAATAAATACGCTGCCTGAAATTGCAACACCAAAAAATAGATATCCGATTAGAACGAAACTCTATTACCATTCATGGAACAATATAAATAAATGATTAAAATTTCAAAGATTTATGTTTAGTATAAACTTTTAAATCTTTGTGAATGGGCAGTTCTGTTTGAGGTCACCCCCTTTTATTTAGTAAACTACTTTGATTTTCATGAAACTTGGTCTATGGGATAATTTGATAATGCTTTGTTCGAATCTGAGATTAAAAATGAAAATTTAAAATAATAGATCCAATATGGGGAGGAGGGGTAGGGGACAGAACTTATAAAAATAATTTGATTATCGTAAAACTTGATTTTAGGAAATTCGTAATTGCAAAGTAATATCAAATTTTCAGTTTTTATTTATAAAATATTAGATTATTGAATATCGTAAAATTTAATATTTTTCAACAAATTGTGCAATAAATCTTTTAAAATCTTAATCATTTATTCACATCGGTCCCCCTAACATATTTATAGATTTTTATGTTAAAATAATATTTTCTTCTTGATGTTGTAATTTATTTCTGGCAGTACACACTATAGCTTTATATACATATGTATATTGAAAATAAAAATAATTAATTGAGAAATTCCATACAAAAACAAGCAGGCGTTGTCCCACTCCAAGATCCACTTTGCAAACAGATTCTAGTTTCGTTTCCCTCCATATAGAACCCACGTGGACAATTATAATGTGCTACACCACCCACACTATGAGTCGACACTTGCGTCGATAGCACGCCAATTTTCTCCGGATCTCTGCACCGTATTTCTGTAAACATTCGTTGTAATTAATCTTTATACGATTTAACGACTAATTACCATCTCTTAATTCCGCTAAGCGAATATATTTTCAAATAAAATCATTAATATAAGATCGAAGTTAATTTAAAATCGAAACATAATAAGATTTCGTTATTTATCTTTCACAATCTTTTTTTGGAGAAATAAGTATTTTCGACCGATTACCTTTACAAACGGGGGTATCGCTGCTCCAGGTGCCATTTTCAAGACATAATCTTCTAGCAAATCCATCTAACTCAAAATTGCCATCGCACTCATAAAGTGCAGCTGCTCCATAATACGTTGCATTCGACGTCAATGTATAACGTCCATGTTGAATGTGTTCGGGTTTACCACAATCGACATCTGTCGAAACGAACGCTTGTATTATACATTTATTTGCATGTAAATATCGTGGACTGATTCTTCGATTGCGAGATTGTGACAAATATTGTATATTTTATAATATTTCACAGTATATTACCGTTTTAAACAAATGTTTATTAGTTATTTGATTATAAAGAATAAAAACGAGTTTCTGTAAGTCGTCAACAATTATTATTTATTCATTATTGTATCTATATAATTTAATATACACTCTGTATAAACAGCTGATTCGGTAAAATGGACTTTTCGGTGAATAAAATAGGATATTTAGAGATACTTACAGACGCATTGTGGTACTTCGCCACTCCACTTTCCATTCTCCTCACATGTAGACAAAGGTTCTCCGACTACCTTATATCCTCTTTCGCATCTATACTTCGCCAGGGCCCCAATCTTGTACGAAGTCGCGCCCGTGTTCGAATTCTCCGCGGTTCCCGTGCGAACCAATGTCCTTCCGTACATTCGATCATTTCCAGTAACCGAGAGAATTCCATGTTCGGCCAATACGGGCTCCGGACAACGAATTTCTAAGATAAGAAATATAATACAAATGCACATACAAACGTCGGGCCAAATTTTTATGATGATTGATATTCTTCTCGGTCACTTAATTCCAAATTCTACTCTATTTAGTCTAATTGTAAGTGTAATTACCTTCGCATTTCGGAGTAGCGTCACTCCATTGACCATTATCGAGGCAGTACCTCCTTGAGATTCCATTCAGTCTGTAATTCCTCGTACAACTATACGTGATTTCGCTGCCAAGATGAGTCGTATCGTTCGCGTAGTCCACTGCACCATTTAAAATTGGAAGAACCTTGCCACAGTTGACATCTATACGATAATGATTTCATTCAATAATTTTAGAAAAGTATTATCACAAATTAAATTGTCAAGGAAATATATAAGATATCTAGTAACGATAGAGAACTTTTCGACTCAGTTTAGTCCGCTCTACTCGCCCTACGAGCATTATCCAGAGAATTACCTGTATATTAAGTATACTAGTATATATTCTCATATAGAAGTTATTAAACACGTCTGTATTCGGGATAAATATTGCTTATTCTACAAGGCATAAAATTCAAATTGACTTTTATTAGCATTTGAAATATTCTGTTTTAATTTTTGATAAAAGTGCTAATTTCAGTTCATCAGAATTATATGATATACCTAAAAAAAATGTTAAATGTCAAATAGTTTTTAATTTCTAAGTGTAGTAATGAAATGAAATAGCTAATATCGTTTGAAATCTGATCGAATTGTAATATTCTTCTATTTGCTTATGATAATAAGCTACTCCGAAGGAGATCTCGTTTAGGGCGAAGGCTATCAATAGTAAAGACACATACACATACACTTGTTTCAAGTTACTCCTTCCATAATTCAACAAGATTATGTCATGCGAGCAGTTTCGATGGAAAAGAGATATGAGAAAAATGACTCACACT
The DNA here is from genome assembly GCF_001594075.2 of Trachymyrmex cornetzi. NCBI lineage: Eukaryota > Metazoa > Arthropoda > Insecta > Hymenoptera > Formicidae > Trachymyrmex > Trachymyrmex cornetzi. The sequence goes on from NW_017296059.1 coordinate 61,877, forward strand.
CGCAGATCGGTACTTCTCCCGTCCATTCGCCGTCTTTGCCACACGAATGTCTCGCTTCTCCGTGAAGCAAATAGCCCACGTCGCAGTGATATTCGATAACGCTGTGAACGTTTAGATCGTATCCTACTACGTATCCTCCGGTGGGCACTTCTGGTTCTTCACATGTTATTACTGCAAAAAAAGATATTCATCTTCCTAAAATTGTACTGAATAAACAAAGGCAACAGGTTTTTTTTGTATTTTTTACTAAAATTGTATCTTTTTGTAAAATTATTTTTGTCGTTATAAAATAAATTCATTTTTGTTTAAATAAGCTAATTGCTACGTAAAATTATAAATAAATATTAAGACAAACATATATATTCTCCGCGTGAAAGAAAAGTTATTCCTGTTTGTAAATTGATCGTAGCGTTAATTTTTACGAAAACAGTTGAATTATTTTTTTGCATAGGAAGGAGTTCAGTCTCTTCGGCAAATTAGTTTTTAGGTAACATGTTTAGTAAATGATTCTTACGCTCGCATGATGGTGTATCGTGGCTCCATTTGCCCTCTTTGGTGCACTCTTGCTTTCCTTCGCCCACTAGCCAATAATCCTGTTGACACGTGTATACAGCTAAGCTGCTTACCGTGGTCGTGCTGTTAATTAGAACAACGGTCCCAAACTCGATTTGGGCCGGAGCCCCGCAGTCAACAAATCGACATTGCGGCGCTTTGCCAGACCATTCGCCACCGACATTGCACGTGAGGACCTTTATTATCAATCCAAGGGTTGTAATTATAAATTAACAAAATATTAAATACATTATATATATTATAACTTATTTAATTTAATATATATTATACATAGAAAAGAATTGCCAAATGCGTATTACTTAAGTAATTTTTTATTATATTTTCCATGGTATTGATTTGTACGCAAGTAAACATTGGAAATTGTAGCTTGATGTTTCAGGTACTTATTATACATGTTTAGCTTTTTACTGATAAGAATTTAATTTGTTATAAATCTTTTTGAAATATGCTGCAAAAGGTACAATTTAGACAACCAATTATTAAAATCGTACCAACCTGTAGGTTTTCTAAATCGAATTTTCTTTGAAAGTATCAAATTTACGAATGAAAATAATTAAAAATATATCAGATTGATAAAAATCATTAACTAATATGAATAATAATTAACTAATTTTAATTTTATTAATTTATCTAAAACAAGATCAAGTATTTAATAATTGATAAAGAATAATCATAAAAACGTAAGAACATAAAATTGTCTTTAATTAATTTTCTGGCTTTAATAAATTTTGTATTCATATAAATTATTAAATTTATTGTTGTCAATTATCAATCTTGTCTTTTGGAAGTACGATTCAGGAAACTTGAAAGATTTTATAAAAATATCAATTTATTCTTTATAATAATTGCAAATATGCATGTACAATGAATGTAAAACATTCTTTAATGAATTTTAATGAAAATATACAAATTCAGAATAAAACTGCATAATTACATTATTATTAGCTATATTAATCTAATAGTTAAACTGATCAAAAATTAACATTATATGTACCTGATTTTTTTGAAGTATTAGCACGCACAAGCTAAGATGTAACCTGTTAAAATTTTAAAAATTAAATAAATATATAAAGAAAAACTCAAAAATTAAAAAAAATTTTTCGAAAAAGACCAAAGAGACTACAAGCCAAACTGATTGTTTAATTAGTTAGTATACAAAAACAAAGAAACATTATACGAACATCAATAACAAAGATTTTAATCTCTATTGGGTCATTCTTAATGTTCAAAATTATGTGCATTTGATTAATTTTGACTCATTCCCGTTTTGACGACTATTCAAACTATTTTGCGACGGACCGTTCCACCAGCAGATGTAAACAATTGGTTCTACATTAATTAATCGCATCGCAGCGTCGCAAATGTGTCACAAGCGTTGTGGTCCAATCAATGTCAAGCTTGTTCTGATTGGATCGTAATGCTTATTTTAACATAAAAAGTTGTTGCTTATATTAAGTAATGATATAAAATATCGTTGAGATATGATTTAGGCAACCGCGGTACGCATTCAGCAATTCTTTCCTAAGAAAAAAAGTTTTGCAATAACATTATGACAACTATAAATTAATGATTATAAGAACTCACATTATCTCCAAATAAAATAAATCCATTTTGACAAGAGTAAGTGGCAGTGGAACCCGCTCTTTTTCCATTAGTTGTCACGATGCTACCGTTTACTTCCGGTGGCTCGGGACACCAATCGACTGTAATTACCCATGTGACATTAGAAACGCGATTCTTCACTTAACCTAAGCACGTTAACATGAAATTTTCTTCTAATTATAACTTATAACTTATAATTGCGTGATTTTATACATATAGGTCCGTATTCAGAACACGCTTTTATCGATATTATAGATATACGCTTTTTTGCCATAAACTTTAAACAATTATCTAGATATCAGACAAAAATAAATGACAAATATTTGATTATACTATTTATAATTATTAAGTAGGATTTCTCTCTTTCTTTCTTCCTCTCTTATTTTATGATAAAATTTACTTATATAAATATCACATATATATTTTTATGAATAACTTATTTTAAAATGTTTATACTTGAATACGTTTAAAGAAATATTTTAATAGTTAAATGTATCTAATATCTCTTTCAAAAAATTATATACGGAGGACATTGAAAATAAATAATCAAATGTGTGTAAATTATATACTTACACAGGCATTGGGGTTCGTGGCCGCTCCAAATACCGCCGTCGCCACATCTTCTTCTCGTATCACCTTTCAGTGTGTAATTTTCTTTACACTTGTAATCCGCGAAAGCACCGTACGTGGTTCTATTGTCCAGTAACGTGATAACGCCGTTTTCTAAATTCGGCAACGCGCCACAGTCGACGACTGCGAAAATATTCAAAAAATGACTGAGGTCACGCATGACGTACGTAGTTTACGTGATTTGTACACAATATAATATACTTGATACTATTAAATACTACATCTTGAGAAATTGCATGAAATTATCGTAGAATCAAGCGATACTTATACAAAATATAGATCCAAGATAAAGCCATTATATTCAACGCTAATTGCGTATGAGGTTTAATCCTCAGACAGTGATCAACAAAAGAAAGTTTAAAAGAATTAATTAATAGAGTATAAATATACAGTACACATACATTTTTGCGTGATAAAAACGGCACCGGATAAGAAATCGAATAAATATGGTGGACTTCTTTGAAGCGTTATTGAGTTACTCACACTTGCACGTGGGCACGTCGCCGCTCCAAGAACCACTTGGTTCGCACATTCTATTCTTCGATCCAATTAGCATATATCCATCCGGGCAAACATAGTCTATCGTGGAGCCTATTGTTCTCTTGGATCCTACAATTACGGTATTTTCTGATTTTTCGGGACTGCCGCAGGTTGGTGGCCCTGTGAATGGACGAAGCATATTTTTTTATGAGACTACATTTTTATGAGACGTTTTCGTGTTTTTCCCTTTTTTTTTAATTCGCAGTCGAAACGGTGAATTTTCTGCCGAGAATACCCGAACCGGATTTTTCTCTTGTTCATAAACAAAATTCCTCGACATCACTTACTGCTCTGACAGATCCAGTGAAGATAATCGAGGTTGCAGCCGACGTCATTCCAAAGCCATCCACGACCTCCATCGAGCACAACGCAGTTTTGTTCTCCGTTATAGTTGTTCGGTTGGTCCTTGCCCCAAGATGGCTTTTGCACGATCTCGCCTGTAATAGAGTTGATCCACTTTATTTCGATATTAAACCAGTACACATTAATTCAGTATAAATATGACACTTGGATCTTTTGTTATCATTTTTGTGTTATATTTTGTGAGGAAATAGAAAATTAGGATAGGGCGAGATTTTTTCGTCCATGTTCAATAACACATTAATAATATATTAATACATAGTTCAATAATACATCAGTTATGTTTGTAATTTAATTGAGTATGTGAGACATTTTTCTACAAATTTTCGTATCACTTTAAAGTTTAAATTGAATAGTTCTAATTTGTATACGTATATGCATTTTCATATCGTTATCTGTAATGCAATGATAAATTATGTACTTATATTTATGTAAGTTATATACATTCTTGCATCGTATTATAAATAACGATACATAAGAATATATACATATAATTTACATATATAATTAATTATTAATTAACATGTACTACACAGAAGATGTAATTTCCTGTCGAATTGGATATGATTATTAGACATTGGATTCTTATGCAATTTCATATTTTTTTGAAAAGCAGATTGGAAAGTAATATCAAAATAGAAATTTATTAAAAAAGCATTCTAAAAATGCATATTTACTTGTACATATCGTGCATATTTACATATTTGTGCAAATTTGCATATTTTGTGCATGTGTGCAAAAAATATCTGTATAAAAATCCAATGTTTAATGATTATACAAATTTTCACGTACTATTTATCATGAAAAATGCTCCGATTGCATAATTTCGTAATGATTCCACTCAATTCTACTTACGATACGATTTGTTCAATTGACGGTTACATGATACTCGATTGGCTCATCAATACGGAACGAGACCGTCGTTTTATCGAACGCGAAACCCGAATACGAATTTACAAAATTGCCCTCCCGAAATAACGATGTCGTGTAGTCGTTTTGTAATTGTCGGGTAATTGTCGGACAATGAATCGACAATCGAGTTATCGAATCTCACCCCAGGTTACCTAACTCCGCCCTCCCGGCCTGATTCCCACGGATAATCGTTGACGATGGGAATAACTCGCCGAAATTTCAACTACTTACCGTCCACCCATCGCCATGTTCGTGCCGTAATCTGCGGTTCCTTCTGGGCCCCGATCCAGACTAACTGGGTCTTTAACTTATCCTTCCGTTTTTCTAGGTTATTCAGAATGAATACAGATGATATTCCCTGCGATATAAATATCTTTGACTAAAATTGCTATCATTTTTAAGAACATTAGTGATTTTTTTTTATTTTTAACATAAATATGTAGCACTCTATTTTCTACTTTTAATAGCAGGATGTTTTATAGGCTGTTTTATTTGCAAATTGTTTTATATTGTTAATGTACATACTTATAAACAATAAGAATCTTATTGGACCGTACATGTGAAAACACAATAACTAATAGGAAATAAAGGCCCATAACGGTCGAAGCAAAATCTTTAATGTTTAAATCATTCCATATGAACTTGTACGTACTATACATACATATATACTATATATATATTGTATTTGTAGTTATTTGAACTGAGTGCCGAATTAATTTTTTCGGAAGAAATGCAGCTAAACGACTGTAGTAATAATTGATGCTCAATATGCATCTATTAAAGAGATTTTAATATGGTATTCCATATTCCATGTGGGCGTTCTAAAGCTTTAGACCACCAAGGCTTAGGACGCTCGTACGAAAATAGAGATCCGGGGTAGACTCCTGGCCAAGATAATATTTTTCGCAATAAATAAATTAAAATGACAGATTTTCTGTGTGTGCATATTAAGACTTTTTTAATAGATACCTATATATTGAGCATCAAATTTAATTGTGGTATTACTACAGTAGTTTAACTGCATTTCTAAGTCCGAAAAAATTAATTTGACACACAGTTCAAATGATTACAAATAGAGTACATATATAGATATATATGTTATACATATTATTAATTACATATTATTAATATATAATATAGACAAGTTGTCATGGAATTATTTAAGTATTAAAGATCTTGCTTTGATCGTTATGAGCCTTTATTTCTTATAAATATTTATTTAAGAATTGTAAAATTTATTAGTATAGAATAGAATCTATACAAGAATAATCTTGTAAAGAGACAGATAAATTAGAAAAATGAATTATAAAAACCTTGAAACCGTGAACGAGATCGCCACCACGACCTTTGCAGTAATTTCTTGCTTCTTCGAAGGAACCACCTTTCTTCACCATGAATTCGTAACACGTAGAATTGAAGGCAGTTAAATCAGCGTCGGCAGGTGTGTTAGCATGCGCACATCTATCTATTGAGAATTCTGTGAACATTTGTTGAATATTTTTCATGGAAAACGTTTCTCGACCGTTTTGATAAATGTGTACTTCTATGGTGATTTTTCGACTTTTTAAATTCTTAATTGTGTTTATTAATCCTTAATTAATAAATGCAAATCATTCGTGAGCGTATACTACTTATTAGAAGAAAACTTTTTGAATTCGAACTTTATGAAAATTCTGAGCTTACCGTCAGTAGCGAAGACTTCCACTTCGCAGAGGCTCAAGCTACCCTCAACACCGACCAGTTGCAAAAAGACATACTGTCCCACGAGTGCTCTGGCACATATGAAGGTCTTCGTGATACCCTCCTCTGCGAGTTCGATTTATCAATATGTCTTAATTAATTTGCTTCCGTTGTTCAGGGATTTATTAGAACTTAATTTGTCAACAAAATTTAATTATATTATAGACTATAACTTAAAATAAATAGCAGATTGTCTTTGTGTTCATAAAATAATTTTACCAATTATATATTTTTTCAATATTTTATATAAACTGTAAAATTTTTCTAGTATATGAGGAAAAGGTACAGTAATAAAAATTGGAAATATTCTGAACATTCTTTTGTTAATGGTTTGTAATTCTTTCAAAGTACTTACCAATAGTACCGGGAAACCAAGCGCACAGAGGATTGCGCTGCAATTCAGCGCTGCTGTTGCCCACTCTTATCTCAATATCCTGAAGAGGCTGATGACCTGCCGAGCAATCGATAAGTCATTTCTCCAGCTAATCCCACAGACAGCACAGAATATTTATGATAAATATTTATTACTATTTATTTTTTGAAATATCGTTTAAATATTTTATACATATAAAGCTTTATTCGAAATATTATATTATTAAAATATAGATTAAATATTTTATATAATGTTTATAATAAATTTAAATAAATATTTCTAGTAAATATTTTTTATTCGTAATCTCTTATTAAGCATTTTTATAGCATTTACTACATTTACAATAAATATTTCATAATATTTATAATAAATAATTATGATCTGTGCAATATCTATAAGACCACAAAAATATTTACAAAATGTTCAAAATAAATCTTATAAATATTTACAAATATTTTATAAATATTGTGTGCTGCCTGGGGCTGTACTTATAGACTTGAACCAATTTGTAGTTGCACGATAGAAACTTAAGAGAATCTTTGGGGTATTCAATTATCTTATTTTATTTTTTATTAAATTTTATTTTAAAATTAAGAATTTATTTTTGTAGTTTTGTTTCGGAAAAAAAGCTTTTTTTACAGAATGAGGTATATATTTGAATATAATTTAATTGTTAAGATAATAGAGGATAGGAACGTACGATTAATGTGGTTTTTGAAGGAAATTATGTATCTACCGCCTCTGAAAAATTCTGAATATGCTAATCTCAATTTGGATAAAAATTTACTTATAAAGTTTCTGAGTTAATCGATTAAAATGTAAAATAAATATGATAATACGCGGACAGCTTACCGCAACAGCCTCGCGTCGTCACTCGGACAACCTTGACGGAATATGACTTGAGAAGATCGACCCTCCACCAGGGACTGGGCTCGCTTTGAGTTTCCGTGCATCTTTTTCCATCGTGTTCCGTTCCGAAGTCACCATCATTACCGTGATTCGCGTTTCCACCCCTCACGGTCGTTGACTGGTTCGCCGGTTTGCGGAAACCCACGTTCGTACCTATTGCAGTTTCGCCATTACGGTATCTCTTAATGTCTTAATTCAAACCACAGAATTCCAGTTAGTTTCAATGTTGTTAGTTTTTATGTCTACATGTTGCTTCTCTGACAGTTGGAGAGTTCATGAAACGCCGCTTGTGTAACGTTTATTAATTGCAATTTAGTCACGGTCATTAAACAAGTGGCAAAATGACAATATGCTCGTTAATACCAGGATGCTTTTGACAATAACAGTAATTATCGTGGATGATTAGCTGCCGTCAGATGTAGATTTCGCCACTGTTGTTTCACATTGTATACCGATGTACGTATTTTTTTTCCGATGCATATTTGTTTCTAGAAATAATTTTTGTGGCGATCCACAATAAAAAGCATTATTACGCGGAAATGACGTGGATCGTTCCGCTATCGTTGAACAATAACAATTGTATTTTCTTGCGGTTGTACTTTTTAGATAGAGAAAGTCATGGAAGCCAGAACAAAGTCATTTTTTACGGCAATCGTGCAATTTACAAGAATTGTCACCAACCTGATATTATTTATATTGAATAATTCGAAGAAACTTATAATTAAAATTGTATACATTACTTTTCTAAATGATATCCCGGAACTATATATTATCTCTTGGTCGAGAAATTTTTCGGACAATTTGTCCGAGAAATTTGTCAGTGCAATTATTTTTAACAATTATACAATGCAAATTGATATTTTAATTTTGGTGATTAAACAGCTTTCTAATATATGATAAAATTTTATGAAATTATTTATACACAGTAAAAAATATTTTATATTTGTGTCAAAAAAAGTCCATCTAAAACTTTGTATTAAAATGTTACCGTATCCGAGTGTTAATTTGGTATATAATTGTGTTATTTGAATATTTTGTGTTAAATTATAAATAATAGTAATAACAAAGTAATGTATAAATTATAGTTAATTTTTTCTTATAAGAGAATCAATGACAGTGAGACATTTTGTACAAAGTAAGGGAAAGTAGTTTGATTGGCATTTTAAGGCAGGCAGTATGGTGTCCTCTCTGACGAAAATGCGAATCTCGTTCAACGACCCCTCTCGCGTCCATGTCTGCCAGGCATATCACGAAAATAAATTCCGTTTCGTTCAACGGAGAAAGTCGATTGCCGTCATCGAGACCGATAGAAAACGAATGCGATGATGGGTGAATTATGAAGATGTATATAATTAATATAATTAAAATTAATATTCCGAACGATGGGCATTAAGAATTAACTAATCCCGTTAAAATGTGTGTTGAAACACTATGTCGTTCAGAATATCATTATTCAGCTTCGATTGAAAAGGATCAATTGAAAAGAAAGTGAATACTCACCGCAGAACGGTAGGTCACCCTGCCATTTTCCTCGTGGACTGCACACCAAACTACCAATTCTGAAAGAAAGTAACAGTTATTGGGCTGGAATGAATATCGAGCGTATATATTATCGGAAACAGGAACCGATCCAGGAATATCACTCTCTCTTCAAACGTTACACAACTGATAACAGGTGTAATTCGCTCCATTATCCGTGTTATGCCATAGAAAATTTTTGTCGAGTCTTTGGAGCGAAAAACATTACTTATAACTTTTTGTACACAATTGATGTAATAACGTACTCTACGAGAAGAAGGTGCAAGGATGTTATAAGATAGGAATATTTGCACTCGTTCGAACTTTAAAGAGAAAAGAGAGAAATTCGATAAAAAGTTGGCTTTTGTATCAATCAAAAGAATTATGTAAATATGTTTTGAATTTCCGTAATCCGTAGATTTCTAACAAATCTTTGTGCCCCTCTTCTTTGTGTGCTTTGCGCCTAAGAAAAATTCCGGTAACGTTACAATTACACGTTCATGCGTGTAATTACTCATTCCATATGATCATTTGCCAGATATGCACTAACGTCATGCATCATGGCGTACAATATAATTACACGTTTTATTAGTGAGCCTAACTCCAGTAACTAAATCCGAATTGAACTAGTTAATTTAAATACCTACGTAAGAAATCCTTTTTCGGAGCGGAGAAAGGAATGTAGTCACCGGAATCTTTCTTATTGTAAACCATTGCCTTGAGTTTCGAACTGACGAATGTAGCGATGGGAATCTCTGTGTCCCCTTTCGATCTTTCTTAAATATTACCCCGCGCCAACGTTTGAAAACGGAGAAAGTCAGCGATCTATCGCATTATCGATAATCACCATTCTCGACTAGCAGCGTGTATTTCGCCCATCAAGAACACACCGTAATGCACGCATTAAAATAACGCGTAACACAACCACCAATTTTCAATTGCGTCCCTTATGGACGCGCTGACAAAAAATTAATTTTCCCTCGCTTGTCATTTGCGTTTTGTTTCAGTTTTGTATGATAAAAGTGTACAGTTATTGACACCTCAAGTGTTTTCTTTCTTGCTCGTCACGCTTGTCAATGATTTTTTCATCTTCTTCGTAGTACAGAGAAACGAGAATCACTGTAATTTTACATTTTTTCCTTTTACATGATCTTAAAGAACATTATAAAAGAATGGTAAGAAGATGAAACGCAAATCCTTTATAGAAGAAGCGTAGCAGATGACGATAAAATTTCGTCATTATTTATTGAATCGTCGGATTAGCCTTAATTTATTGAATATTATTCATGACATTTCAATTAATCATATATTTATGATGTTATCTAAATAATTTTTACTTGTTACTCTGTTGATATAATACACTTCTTCAAGTTATATGAATAAATAACATAAATCGGCGTAATATTATATTATATTATATTATATATATATTTAGTTTAAATTAATATAAAAAAGACTTTAACGGATTGTTTGAATATCAATAACCAATCTCAAAATCGTCATATAGAAAAAATACTCGGTCTGACGTTGAAGCATACTAGTTTGACGCGATACTATACCAAATAAATTAAGCGCTAATTAACAGTTTGTGAAGGTACTACAACAGAATATACGACATATTACTTGAAATCTCATGTTTAAGATGCATTTCAAATAAATTTTTGGCTTTTTTCCAACGAAATGTTCCAGAACTCAAGAGTTGGAAATTTATCAATTGTGCTAAGATTCTAAAAACGAATTACAAGTAGATATGATTCTTCATCTAGGATGTTCCCAAGTTAAATCGTTAAAAAAATATGAATTTGGACTTCAAAACAAATAAAATTTTTCTTTAAGAAGTTTGCTCATAAACGCTTTTAGAGATATTGACTTCTTCTAACAAGTTACAGAACTATAGAATTAAATAATATCGAAATAATCTATCCTCTTTTTTGTTTTAAAATTACTTAAGAAGTCAATATTTTTTAAACGAAAGCGTACACACAGAGAAAAATTTTATTTGTTTTTACATCCTAAATTCATATTTTAGTTTTGGCGATTGAACCAAGGAATATTCTGTATATCTTATTAATTGTTTTCTGTTGCATATTATTTCTTTCTCTTTCTCTCTTCATAAACATGTTACCAGCTTTCTTAATTTATTCACAACATATAAAATGGCACGCTTCTCGATCTAGATTCTTTTCAGGAAAGCAATGTTATCTGCGGATGTCGCGCAATGAACGTAGCTTCGTAAAATCATTATCATAAAATAAAATAATATATTATCATAAATAATTTATGACGAGTAACTAATAAATAACTAATAAAACTGATATCGCAACAGTAGAAACAGTAGATATTGTTATAGCTGCTGTTCCAATTGCATACTGTATTTTTTCTATTCGGATTAAAATCTATAGATTCTTTTAGAATTTTCATATAAATTCCAATATTTATTTAGCTTCTTATAAAATACAATTTAGTATAAATTTAACAAAATTATAGAAATAAATAAAAAATTTTCATTTTTGCAAAAGGCAATCATTGTCTTGTTTTAATTTTTTTGAGGAACTATAAATTGATGATTTCTCTAATTTCTTCTAGTTTAGGGATTATTCTAATATACCATGTACGTAAAAATATAAACTTACCCAAAGAGTTCGTAGCCTGCATCGCAGGTGTATTTCGCTATGGTGCCGGGCGTCAAGGATTCATCAGACAACGACACCTTGGCGTTCATCGGTACGGCCGGATGACCGCACTTCAGTTCTGTAATCAGCAAAATTACAAACCCTTAGCTATTTGAAAGCGAACCGCGCGAGCGTTCAACGGCATTTCGCCGATAAAAATATCGAACAGCAGGCGCGCAACCATCCATTATGTTTGTAATTTGCGCGAAATCATTTACGGGAGTTCCCACCCTTGCAGATGCATCCGATTCTTATTGCGGACAGGAATTGCGTTTAGAAGCTTTCAATGTTTAAAGATAATTTCGTGAAATTGCACTTTAGTACATAGCATTCAGCAAATATCTGTTTATTTCTTAATTGTGGCGTTCTTAATAACCGATTCTTTTCTGGTGATTTTATTCTTATTTCTAATTAATTTCTAATTAATTTCTAATTAATTTTTAATTAATTTATAATTACTTTATAATTAATTTCTAATTAATTTTTAATTAGTTAACATTCGAGTATTTGTATTACAACCGAAGATAGTTGAAAATTGTTCGCTTCTTGATGACTGTAACTATGTAGGACCGGTGTATATATTGGCACCGCAATGACGCTTTCAGATTTGTAACGCTTCCGTCGTGACTTCTATCAATTGTAATCTACTTCGCGTCCGCCTGTTCGTAACGTTCGGTCGGTCAAATTTTCAGGGCATGACGTGAATCGAGTCAATCCAAAGTGGCTAAGATCATCGGCCGGTCATGCACGAAGAGGTAGACGGGAGTCACACTCACGATAGCAATTTAAATAATAGCGAGAACCCGTTACAGCGATCTCTAGAGAAGTCTTTAAAGAAATGCATAGTATCGTCACGTATTCACAGATGCCATCATTTAAATCGCTGACTTGGTAAAGAGGATCAAATCCGCATTTACTACCAGCAACTTTATAATCGATTCAATAAATAATAGAACGATTCTAAAACGCGCGAGGAAGTTGCTCTTTAATTTTCTCGCGAAATGTCTCGGAATGATTTTGTTCCTTTCTTCTGATTATCTATTCATCGACTAAGAAATAACGTGTACCATGACTTTTCGTTTGGGCGTTACTTCGCGAGTGGATCGGACGGACGTCGTAGGAGCCTTGAACGGGATCCCACGCGCGAATTCCATTATCTATGACTACTATCCAATAGTTTTGCGATTTTTACAATTTTACTTGTCTTATAGAAGCAAGTAAATTCGCACAAACGGTTATCTATTGTTATGACGATTATCTTTATAGATCCTACCTTGATATATTTTTTTTACTTTTTAATCTGAGTGCAGTCACATGTCAGTATATGATCTAAAGAGAAAGCGCACAACTTTCAGGACACCGTGTATATCACGGTTAACTAGGCGAGATATAATGCATTCTTGAGAGAGACCTGCTGATGCGCTCGCATAAGGCAAACTTTTTCTCCATAGGGAAAGTCTATTGGATCGCGATGGAAACGCGCCAAAGACTCGCAATTTATGTCCCGAATTACGCGTAGCAGCCGCATCGTACGACGTGAAATTCACCTATTTGTTCCTATTTCTATGGGAAATCCTTCATGCAGACTTTTTCACGCGTTTCTCTCAGCGCCCTTAAACGCGAATTTCTCGCGTATTTTTCAGTCCCGTATGTCGCGTTGATCCCGTTCATCGTTTACGTTCTCATGTATATTCGATTTCCTTTAACCCTTTACAGTATGGCGATCACGAAACCGCTCTTTCGAACTAAGTACCTATGTTTTCAGATTTCACGTGTGTTGTTCCACTTTTCGGAATTACCTACCATAATGCACCGCGTTTTACTTCATCAGCTAGCTATTGGCTACGTTTGAAAACATCGCTCGGTCATCTGCATGATTGTTTTGTCTTTGTTACTCATTCAATGTTAAACAAGGACAAAATGATACATTCGAGACGTCGGATATTTCCGAACGCAGCCATTGTGTCCGCATGATGTCGAAATCTTACGTCACTAAATAGTATACAGTTAGTTAAAGACAGGCTTTGTAGAGTGTGAAAAGAATCGTGTGAAAAACTTTTTTAATAATTAGGTAGAGCAATATTTTACATACAGATATATCTAATCTATATATATATATACATACACAGAAAAAAATTGTTATTAATTTAAAACTAACATATTCTATTCAGCGCAGTCATTGTTTTCTTCTATACAAGCAACAATATAAAATCTTTTTAAATAAATTTGATAATAATCTCAAATTTTAACAATACCTATTGTATTTCAATTTTAATGCTGCAATAGTTATCTAAAAAGCACAATATCTTAGTAAACAAATGTTGATATATTATGCGTTTATTAAACATAAGTATGATATAAAATTGGTATATGAGTTAAAAATATAGTTCATGGACCATACACCAGAATTTTACAAAATACTTCAGAATGAAAAAATTATCCTTTGTTTACACTATATTAACTATTGTTGGCTATAAATTTTTTAAATTGAATTATAAATTTGTCTATAAAATATAGTTCTGGGTTATCTTATTATCTCGATTGAAATATATACATCATTCTTGCCTATCATAAGCGAAGAAGCGATACAATCTCGTCGATTACATACACGAGTGAGATCGCGCTACTCGCGGAATAATTGTACTTTTAAGGCCGATCGCAGCGGATCTCCTTGGATTTTTTTTCGATAGATTGGTGTCCGTAATTGCCATGATAATGACACACCCTGATTAATTAATTATAATAAGTTCTTCAAGTATTAACGGTAAAACGAAGAGCCACCGTCATATTTCATTTGCAATAATTATCTCGAAAGCAATTAATATTACTACAAACACACAGTTAATAAAGAATATCATCAGAAGAGTTAAGAGTTGAAAGTTATCTATAAAAGTCTTTAGATAACTTTTAGATTTTTTATTCTTTTATTAAATTAATTATTCTTTTCCGTAACGCATCATTCAAATCCAAAAAAGTCATATTTGTATAGAAGAAATCGACAAACATAAAAAGTTAAGAGATAAATTATATCAAGATAAATTGTTTCGAAATAAATTAAATAAATATCTAATTTTAAATTGAGGCATAATGATATAAATCTTAATTAAAAAATAAAATAATATGAACACACTCTTTTAAATGATTTATAAAAAATATATTATAAGTTGTTTATATAAAAATTTTTATAAAATTATAGCAATATACATTTCTAGTGTTCGATGTATACTTTACTTTATAATTTATAAATCGGTAATATCGAATTTTTTGCTTTTCATGTACATTGTACAGATGTTTCTTAAGGAATGTTAATAAAATCACGAAAGGACTCTCACGTACATTCTTGGAAACGGCGTGATCAGTAATCTGATGTTAAAAGAAAAGGAAGAGAGAATCTTTCTCTGCAGTGTCTCCCGGAGGCGTTTCGTTAATTTTAACTCCGCGCGAGACTGACATCTTCAGAGTGAAAGCCTCCGGTTATTATATTCTGATTCGAAACGCGCTCTCGAGAAAGAGAATCATATTTCTCACGAAGTGAAACATAATTCTGCATACCTATGCACACATGCGAACGCTTTAATTACCAGCCAAATTCCACGTCGATGACAAATATAAATCTTTCAGCAACTTGAACGAGATATGTAAGATAATCTTTTCCCGCGATTCAATAGACAAAATATTCAAACAGTGCGCACAAATATCGATTATGTCTTTTTTCCTGTCTTCAAGCGATAATTTGAAATTGTTTTTAATTAACAAAATCGCGATCGGATGGTAAACTCTGAGAAAAATATAGTGACAGCAACTATAAAGATGACAACTGTACAAGTTTTATAAATAGAATTAATATTCATATATAGTTGAATAAACTATTTTATGATTACTATAAAATAGCTTATTCAATTGTATATATTTTATATATATATATGTATATATATATACATATACATTAATTCTACATATAAAATTTATATGTATAGTTATTATCTTTATATATAGTTGCTACCACTATGTTTTTTTCTCTGACAAAGAATGTAGAAGAAAATTATTTTTTGGTTGTATTTGTCAGTTCATTAAATGCATTCGAATTTCTATTCGCAATTGAATCGCTATTCATAATTGTCTCACAAGTTTTTTTCTCTCTGATTCCCATATGATAAATTATTTTCACTCAGCGTTTGTTTTACTTCAGATAATTCCAACAATAGGATCTTCTCTTTTTCTCAACGATTTTTTTCTCGGATTTTAGTTACTTTCCCCATTTTATCGCGATCGATTCAAATATACATACGTAAATCTGTGTTTTTTCACACATGATTAGCGCCTATGTAAATTTTAACTGATTATATACATATACTAGATCGTGCTGATTACTTATAGCAGATTTAGCGACAGTTCTCGTTAGTTCTTGCGGAGTTCTATGCTCTACAATCATTTTTTAACGGAGTTCCAGCTGTTACATATTTTTTATTAATTTTTTAATATCTGGATCTAGCACGACACTTGCTGAAAAAGTGTCATCCATTTCAACTCAAGTGAAGCAATCATCTTATATTATCTCTCCTTATTCTCTCCTTTATATTTTATTATTAACGTTTAGAAATGTTTCCTCTTTTGAATGTAACCACTAATTTCCAATTTTGAACTCAGCAAAAAATTAGAAAAGAAATAACTAAGATTGGTAGGAGCATATATACAGTCCAGTTATATTACTTATAATAATAAAATTTGTTTTTTATTACTTTTTTATCAACAATCAAAAATTGATCACCTTTGTTTACTCAGTTTAATTGATGCGTAGTTTATGTAACTGAAAAATGTACTTGAAATTTATATAAAAGTATTAGATACCAAGATTCAGCCTTGACAATATTTATCGTTTCTTTATTTATTTGTGTTATTCACAACGGTATAGTTTAATTTATTATTGAAAAATAATTTAATTTAAATAAATTAACAAATATATTATACGATATAAATTTATATAGATATGCAAAACGTTTATAAAAGCATTTTACAGAACATTGATTGTAAATAACAGTGCAATTAAAATGGTAATAACTAAAAGGATATAGTTAAGTGTAGTGCTAAATCGAATCGCGAGTACATTGGAGTAGTGATAATTAGAAACTAGTTTTGCGGAGAAGCCTCGACGATTGATGACAGAAACAAGAAAAGTTACGTGAAAAACCGGTCGACGATTCTGTGTAATAACGATGCGCTAGCAACGTGAGTGAGTCTTCGACATGGCTTCTTCGGGTCTGGGTCACTCGGTTACAAAACCTCGAAGCCGAAATAACGGTACTTATACCGACGAAGCTGCTTCAGAGTTGATGGGGATTAACCGCTGTCAGAGCGTGTATGTCACGGTACAGTTCTACGCGCATTATCATTAACGATCGATGTATCGGCTCTGTCACGCCAACGGTATATTGAAAACAAGAATATACCTTCGAAATTCCAAATCTAGACACAGTCAAAGGTTCGTGAAACAGAAAGATGACGGCTAGCGCATAATTCAATTAAATCGAAAAGATTTATATTATATAGATTTATAAATTAAAAAATATAAATAAAATTCTATTCTTCACATTAATATGATAATTTTTGAGCGAATGTCTTCCGTTTTATTTAAATTTACAAATTGTTAAATTTTGAAGATTGATAGTTTTTTGTTAAGTTTCTATTTCGATATTGATTCTTTATTAAATAATGCATGAATAATAATGCTAAAAATTTTATTTATGTAGTGTATCGAACATACACTAACAATCAAAATAATAGCATTGCCATTAATAATCTATTATGATTTAATTTGCACTTATCTTCTTTAATTCAAAGTAAACTAAAAAAATTGGTGTAGTAAAAAGATCATATATCTTTTTACTATACGCTGCCTTAGTCATTAACGATTCGAGACATTGTCTTCTATCGCTCGTTTTATTCTTAACGTTGACGCCTATTATCGGAAACTCCGTTACGTGTCCCTCATTTATACATGTTATCTTTACATGCGAATACACGAAGGAATTCGAATTACGAAACATGATCTGCAATTTTAAGATATTTTGAAGTACATAAGTTACAAGTATAGAGCTATTTTTTACCGATTGTATTTTTTGGTTGTAAAAACATCTACTTGTGGCTCAAAAAAACATTCGAAATTTTTCGATTAAAATGATGATGATTGTTATTCTCGAAGTATCCACCGATAATATCTCAGTATCAAATTTAAGCGAGTAAAAAATTTTTTTAATTTACAAAGTCTGCACGGAGAGAAAAAAAAATTACTATAAACCCTAATCCTCTGTCATAACAGTAAATTCTAATTATTAAAAGACGTTAGAACAATGAAATTCTGCATGAGATCACAATATCAGTTGCCACTTTTGTGCTGAAGTTATATGTATGTCGAGATTATGTGTATAACGGTAGAGAACAGAAACAGTTGTAACAATACATATACCCCGTCACAATCAGTCCAGGCTTGCCATATTTATAATACATATTTTAATTGTTGCTTAAACAATAAATATATTTTAAGATGTCAATGTAACTGTAAGTTATTACTTGTAAAGATTCTGAAGAAATAGTTGAAATTACGATATAATGAGCTGCTTGATAAATGTAACATTTAAATATGCCACTGATTTATTTTACTTTTGGCTATCAAAAATTGAAAGCATTTTCTATTTCTGAAAATACGCTATTTAGTCTGAAATAATTTACTGAAACATTAAGTATACCCCATGTATTAACCAGCCTTGGTTTTCCCTATCTAAAAATTTAGTTAGATACAAATCTGAAAATAATTTTATATGAATTTTCAAGCATGTATGATGAGCAATAAAAAATTTTCATCTTCTAACAACCAGCATCCTACATACGAGTATGTATTTATTTTGATGGTCTAATAAAATTATTTAGAATTGTAATCCAGTGTTTCTGGCTAAAATTTCAAATACTTTAAATGTAAAGATGTAAAAATACAATAAAAATAATTTTGAATAAATGAGACTTTTTTAACTGTTTATGCTTGTCAGATTCGACAACAAGCATGGTATTAATATGACAAAAAATTCACGACAGTAATTAAAGATTAATAAATTAATAATCTGAAATTCTATTGATGAACTGACAATGAGTTACTTACAAAGTTATTTACAATTATTACAAATACGTTTGTGATATAAATTTTTGTAGATACAAGGGGAATAATTAAATTTTTTTTTAACAAAATAATGCTATCAGCTAAATTAAAAAATTTAATTTCAATGATTGTATCAGATCCAGTTGGAGATATAAAAAATCGCGCGATCGTGATCGATTTGCGAGACGAGCTTTTGTAATACCCTCTGTACTCTACATGCGGCACGTTGTTGCTCTCCCGCGTTAAGTAAGAACGTGAATATAACGATCGATCTGTGCACCGCGGATCTGTAACGTTGCACACATGCGCACGCGGTATCAGTAGAATCGATTGTCGAGGAAGTTAGAAAGTAGGTGTGCCCATGATCTATCGCAAGAGGGAGAGGTCGATTCACCGGGTGTGTACGTCGATACAATAGCAGAAGAAGGCTTCAAAACCACATACTATACAATTTCTCCTGCATCAAGTAGATTACTTAACATTTTTCCACGATCAATTTGCGAGGTTTTTGAGCCTTTTCTTTCGCTGGCTCGATAAATTCAAGTATCGCGAGTACTTAAAGGCACACAAATCGGCCATCTGCAACAAATCAGCAATTTGCCACTTTGCGTTACAGTGAGTAACGGGGTAACGAACCTATCTTTGCACGCTGCACTTGGTTACACTTTCTGCGTCTAAAATGAAACAATATATTCGTATTTACGTGAAAATACATGCAATGCAAAATGTAGAAAGTGCGATTGAAATGGATGGCTCTGGTAAGAAAACAAGGAAACAAAGTCTGCCAAATTATCAAATTGAATTTACATGTACTATATGTCTTGAAAATGTAGTGAGGAATTTCATAATTTCTGTTCTACTAGAATGTATGGAAGCAGATTTAAACTTTTTAAATCTAAACTTTTAAACATTTAATTTTTTTAGTACTGAAAAAGTCTTATTTCCTCTTTTCCTTTTTACTAATAAATAAAGATATCGTATTTTTATATAATTACATCGATCTCGAGCTCACTTCTTTCTAACAATTGTGCATTTTTCCATCACTTTCCCTTCGGTCGAAATTACGACATGCGTTGCCAGTCGCACGCTTTGGGACAATGAGAGCTTTCGGGGCTGAGAACAATAGCGATCTGATCACATCGAATTTAGCGGAAGTCGCCTGCGGAAGACAAGACTCGTCGTGCCGATCAAATCAAACACACGACACTTTTTTTTCTTCGCTCCTAACCAGTGATTTTTGATTGGCGTAATCAGCCAGGCTATTACGTGTCGGCTGTTTATGTAAAAACGATGCTATCGAGAACGAACTTTACTGTCGCGAGAGAAACCGGTTGACAATTTTATCCACTGCTATACCTACTTTCAGTAAAAGACTTGACATCTGCGATCGTACAACGTTTATAACAATTATAATGATTATTCGCAATATTTTATGATTATTGCCATGAATACTTATTACTTTGTGTATTGGATTGGTCAGAAAGTTTATGCCATCTTTTTAAGTTGAAAATTATACATAGAATATATTTGTTATTATTATACCATTCAATAGAGCAAAGTTTTAGCTTTAAAAATTGGTTTTTTAAATTACGGTATGATGATTTTTAACAAAGTTATGAGCAATCAAAGTCAAAATGCTTCTTTTATTTAATTCACGATAACTCAGTAACAAAAAATCTTAGGAACATTTTTAAAAAAGATTTTCTAGAGAAAACTTTAAGCTTTTACTTGAAAAGTAAAAAATTTTCACAAATTTTTTTGGGGCAAATAATAGACCCAAAGTTAGACGAAAATTTTCCATCTTTTTCAACTCGTAGTTTTCTGTATGTAAAATTATCAAACTCACTGCAGCAACTCAAAAAACATAGTAACCTTTTGAAAGTAGAGATTTCAATATCGCTTTTTTAAATTTAAATTTTCAACGAAGATATTGTAAATACAATTATATACTAAAAAAAGGCGTGAACTTTTAACCTAGTACATATGATATACCATTACATATAAATAAAATAAATAAGTTACTTTAATATTTTTAATTAGTGGCATTTCTGAAATTCTGAATATTTTATTAAAATAATCTGCGAAGAGAATACAAATCTCGTCGATTACATCATCGATGAATATGATCATCGTTGAACAATATATTAACACGGTAACCTATAAAATTTGCATTTATATTGGAAATCATAAAAATGTGTAATATATATATATACTATAAAAGGTAAAAACCTGTAGTAAATGCGATACTCTGATGTTTTCCTCGTTTGAGAACAATTTGCATTCTAACTTGATCGAATCTAACCTGTCTCTTAATGAAACAATAGAATGAAGTAGAGCATTCCGTAAACGTTTATGACGTTGTTTTAACGGAATATCGTGTTCGGTTGCATAGGTTTCCGTTTTTTTCCCCCCGTTGTCTTTTTTTCGAGCGTTATCGCAGGAAGATTCGAAGAGAGCCCGTTTTATATCAAGGTTTCCTAATCCATTGTACGAAACGCGCGTGGTGTATCGAGCCGTGTTGCATCATCTTTCTACGCTTAACCTGCCGTGAAATGTTATGAAACACGCCTAGTGCAGTGACTCGATCCGTCAAAACTGCACGCCAAGCAGCGGCTTTCTAGGCCGATTCGGCGAGGGTGCATCCTCGCTGCTTCGATGACCTCCAAGGACGACGACGAGACGTCACGATGAGAGTCGCGTGAAAACCAGCACGTGCGAGCTTTTTCGTAATTAGTACAAATTTACGGAAAGAAAAGATACAGCGTATGACAGCGTGTTGTCAGAATTTATAATCTTTTAATGCATTGCACAATACATATATACATCATAAATTATAAATTACGTTCTACGCGTCTACGTATTATTTTATTTGATCATTAAAGTAAAGTTGTAGTATTAGAATCTCTCAAATAGAGAATGGAAGCAAATGAAACTAGACTTCTTTTGTACTGTTTATAATGTTTATTCTTCCTTCCTTTCGTATGCAATTTTTGTGTCTAACAATAAGTATATACCTAAATTAGAAAGAAAAATGTTTTGACTGCTAATATAAAAAAGTTTCGAGATATACAAATTGCATGTCGTATCAAAAGGCTACCCGAGAGTTATAGGTGCGTGAATTGACTTATATTTAGGCACGTCATTTTGACCGAAAATATTTTTGCACATATACAAGGTGTTTTTTAAACAGCTAATCATATAGCGCTACTGATTAAAATTTGAGTCGAAAAATCTTGTAACATTTTACAATTTTTGCAATAGTGGTTGACAAAATATTATTTTCTAAAAATTTCCAAATAAACGATTCACAATGTTATTTCTGACCTAATAAAAAACTGAGTCAAAAAGTCCTCTACTATTTTACAATTTTCGTGATAGTTAATGATTGGAAAACCGCAGATACGCGCTTATTCGGTAAATATTTAGAAATTATTATTTCGTCAACACCATTGCAAAAATCGCAAAATTGTAGAGAAATTTTCGACTTAATTTTTAATTAGGAATAGCTCTATATGACTAGTGTCCACTATTTAAGAAACATCCTATATACCGAGGGTAATCGAAAAATGTGTGACTTACACTTTTTTTTCAATATTCATGATAATCGAAAATGAAGATGAGAACCTACCCTCCAATGACCTTAACCTTGACATATGTTGACAAGATCATCACTGAGTGACGTTGAGGAAGTTTTAACGTCGGTCGTTAAAAAGTTATTAACAAAAAAAGTTTAAAAAATAACGTTTTATTTCTGGGAAAATCCCGTTTGTCTACAAATCAATTGCCTACAGTCTATACAGCATTATTTGCCTACATTACGTTTGTCGACAGTTCGTTTGCGTACAAAAATTTTATTGCCTACAGCTCGATTGCCTACATACACTATTGTGCACAAATATAAAATTAAAGAGAAAAAGCATTTTTGCACACACGACATTATTTCGTACAAACTGCATTGCACACATAATATTATTGCTTATAGATCGATTGCTTACGAGCACTTTTGCGCGCAAAAATTCAAATAAAAATTATATTTTTTATTACTTTTTAGTCGCGCGAATCTTTTTTTTCTTTCGAAAATCCAAACGGAAGTGCATCAAACAGAAATGGTTCGTTCCATTTGCATCTCGTCACGGCGCGGCGTCTGCACCGCATCTCAAGAACCCCACCTAAGCGTCCGTTCGATTATGTTGATTGCACGTTTCGCATTCCATCGTTGTAGCCCTAATATTTAAATGTTACAATCGTCCCAGCGTATCTCGTCTGTCCGTTTCCTCTTTCCCGGAATAGAGAGGGAAAAGGGTTCACCTTCTCCGTCGAGGACGAAGTTTTTACTTCCCATCGCGAACGTGAACGTGAACGTTACATTATGCAGGGCAATCGCGCTGACCTGCCATGCCACCCGCGCGCGAATGCGACCCGTCTGAATCGGCACTAAGTATCGGCAGTAATCGGCAGCGTGCGAACTCTGCTATCTCTCGTCGGACACCTCGCGCGAACAAACACTACTACTACAATGTAAAGGTGAAATACGAGAAAGAGGGATGTGAGAAGGCTCGTGGATTACAAAATCAACTAACGTGGCTGGTGCAAGTCGAAGGTGGAAACGAAGTTAGCATATTTATCTGTAAACCAGCATTTTTCCTTTGCTTATTCTCCACAAACACGCAGATACTCTCCCACTAAAAATGTTAAAAAGCATTATAATTTATATTACGTAGCATTATAGAAAATTATGGCTGTACTTCTTATGTCCGGCATTAACATTTGCAATCTTGTAAATTAATTATCTTTCAAGTATTCGTTTATTCTTCCTCTTTACCAATTCGAAATGCATTTCTTCTTAATAAGTTCCGTGCCGCTCAAATTTTTAATGATTTTACCATCACAGACTCACCAATGGCTCACGGTACTTTATTTATATTTGTTAAATGTTTCATAATATTAAAAAAAATTTTTTTAATTATTATTATTATTGTCAAAAGAAGATTTAATACCAATATATTGCATCATGTATCAATTATGATGTGAATCCGGTATATGATATCATAAATTATTTTATAATTATATAATTATATTAATTATTTAATTATAAAATATAATTCAAAATGTATATATATATATATAATATATAATTACATAGTTATATTAATTATATACCTGAGTATATCTAGCAAATTATATTAGATTATTCGCAGAAAATTCGTTTCAAGTCTTCTATATAAGTTCAAAATGCAATATTTTACTTAAAGAGTAACTTAATTTATTGAAGCAAATATATCCAGCTTTATTCAATGACTTTGGCCCATATTTTGGGTAA
Source organism: Trachymyrmex cornetzi (assembly GCF_001594075.2). Classification (NCBI taxonomy): domain Eukaryota; kingdom Metazoa; phylum Arthropoda; class Insecta; order Hymenoptera; family Formicidae; genus Trachymyrmex; species Trachymyrmex cornetzi. Next base: position 86,173 of record NW_017296059.1, read on the forward strand.
CTGCATGTCCTTGCCAAAAAAACGAAAGTTTGTTATCGGCGAATAATTAATCGAGGTGAATTTTAGGAAACAAACTTTCCAATTATCTTTTAAAATTTTACACATTATTTATGCTCTCAATTGTCTTCTTTTAGTTATTGATAAAATTACATTTCTTTTTATAGCCAAAATATCAAACGGTCTGAACGGAAAGTCCAACGTGGGTTGTAAGTGACCCACGCGACACGGAATGTATTAATTGAGATTCATAATACAGCCTCCAATGATTTATACTTAATAATACAGACATTCTTAACTTAAAATAGAGAGTCTAACCGCAGGTAATATTATTCAATAGATAATCGCAAAAATCTAAGAACGCTCGGTTATAAAATAATTCATTTTTACAAACTATAATTTGTCTTGCAACAGTTAAGAGAAAACCGCTGGAAGAAGAATCGCCGTTGGAACTTTGAAATTATAAAAATCTAAGAACGATCTCTCGGTGGATAATATAATTTTATCGTTACGAGTTATAATTGTTTGTCGTGTAACAGTTAGGAGAAAATCGCGGAGAGAAGAATCGCTGTTGGAATTTTGATATAATGTGAACACTTTCACAAAGTAACTCTTTTCTCGGTCACGTCCCTGTGCGTATGCGTGCATGCGTATATTACAATCGTTAGTACGAGGGCCAGTTTCTCTGCAAACCTTCTAATCAAGTATATTGTTGCTAAACAAGCAATTTCACGAGTCTGTCGAGACTCGTTTCTTGCAGGATATAGTAAGAATTTATTTAAAAATACGATAAACGCCGTGACGCAACGTTTTAATATTTTAGCTATACCAGTTCTATTTATTACAGTATTATTAGTTTATTATAAATGTGGAAAAGGCTATATGGAATGAGAATTTAAACATGGTGAAAGGTAATATACTGAGAAAATAGAAAGAGAGAGTTAAAGAATTGAAGAAGAAAATAGTGATAAAAATGAAGGTGTAGCCCAGAATGGAGAATTAGATAAAAAGTATGATCGTGCCAATTTTTTTAAAAAGCATTTTAAAGCTTGAAAAGCCTACTTTAAAATACTTTTAAATTTTGTCCAATGATACATGTTTCATCAAACTGTAGCGCTTTAAAGTGAGACTAAACTATTGTATAAAAGATATCAATTTTCAATGTTATGTAATTTAAAAGCAAAATGTCGTGGAAATAATTTGAACGCAGATTTAAAGCCATATCTTTAAAAATAAGAAGAAATTGTATGTTAAATAATATTGATACATTAATTGCTGGATTTTAAATTAGCTAATTATTAGGAATAGATTTGTTGTGTGGTTAAATTTTAAAATATAAACTAAATCTCGTTTTGTACCAAGTATAAGAGCTGAAGGAAATAAATATTTTATTCTATTTTATTAATTCGTTCAAGTTTGCCAGATCGTGCTATGAATTGTCTTGTTGTCACGAATGGAACGTAATTTTTATATTGCGTTTTTATCGCCGGAGGTATGCGTTTTTCTACCTTTTCCATTTCGCAATCTTGAAAGCTCAGTTGAGCAGGTACATGCCTAAATGGAATTTACGCTCGATTATTTCCGAGCACACAGGAGTGTTTTCATCCGGGAATCTGTATGGGCAGCGCCAATCTCCTCCCACACTTCGACATTCTACTCGATATAACGGAAAGTTAAGTTCAAGCAACTTTTGAGCAATTCTCAAGTAGATCTGTATTAGATTCTTTCAATAACCTGAAAATTGAACACTTCGGAGAATATCTCTGTTAATTAATTAATTTTTTGTCCGAGATAAGTAATTGTCTCTTTGTGTAACATTTATCATGCTTAAGAATTTAATTAACTGTATCTAAATTTGTTTAATTTGTTTTAATTTAAATACTAGCTGTTTATGTATTATTTTTGTTAGATATTTATTGAATTTTCTGTTAAATAATTAAGAAACATTTTTTAGTTTTTGATAAAAAATATTCCATGTGCCAAACGCGAAGAGAACATTGTATTCATCTTTCAAATACTTTAAATTGTTTCTTAGAGGCAAATAATTTCTTATGCAAAGAAATTGCATATTCCTGGTGGAATTCTCGATTACGTATACATTAAGGAAGAAATATGCGGGAACAGGCTCGTGCGAAGGACGAAATCAATCTGGTGACAGTAGCAGATCGTACAGTGGGTGATCGGTATGATCTACTTGGTTCCAGACGTCATCGTTAGATAACTCAACGTTTCAAGGATAACGGTCCGTGGAAATATGTAAAAGCAGCTCGCCTCGACGTAAACGTATCATCTACATATCCCGTTTCTCGCGCCGCTACCGATCTAGTTTCGAGCCTGTTTATTTCTTATGCAGAAAATAGAAGGTTTGAAGTGCAAAGTAGGTCGAACGTCGCTGCCAGATCGTGTTTTGGTTGGAACAGGTGGGTCTCCCCTACTTCCGGTGTACCCTGCCACGTACATACAGTTCGGACTCTTTTGACTCTCTGACTCACTCTGGGAGTGCATTAATGTAACTTACGCCATTCAATTTTAGCGAACTTTCAACTTCAAATTTTGATGTTCTAAAACAGATGTATGATTGCCATTTAATATAATAGATTTCAGTATAATTCTTCGATGCACATTTTGTACCGAAGACATCCTAAGTGATGCACGAAATATCATACAATTCAGTGTAACACATTTATTTTTCACAAATTGACACAAAACTGATATAGAATTAATGCAATTGACGCACAGAACTGACATTGAGTTACCAAAGTCTGAAGATTGAATAATTAAATGTATAACATTTTATGCGCCAGCCTTAAGCTTCAAATTCAGACGCAGTGAATTTCAGTATTTCTTCAGTTTACTTGATATTTATATGTTTTTTGGAAAATTTTTTATAATCGCATAGTTTAATCAAGGTGTACGAGATCGCGTGAACACATTTATCATCATATGTATTTCCTCACATTCTCACATGCGAGAGTTAACGACTGACAGTCCGTTTGCGTCATAGCAAAATGTATAATTATATTAAGTAGAATGTGTGCAAAGCACTTTTAATCCATGGCATTTGTTGCTGCGATGAGAAAAATATGACGAATTAACACGACTGTTAAACGGCAACAAAACGCGCGCCACGAAGTAGAACGGGATAGTGTATCCCAAGACTTTTACTCGCTGGCATTTAGAGACAAGGTGTTCTTGCTTCCGAGAGAGTATTCACGAGTGAATATGTTCCGTGGTGTCAGAAAAGAAAACGAATCCTGATAAGAAGCGTTTTCGACTTTAGTTATTTTGTGAACCAGGAGAATGTGCGAAAAGCGACACGAGCGACAATTATGGCAAGACTCTTTATCTATACGGATATATCGGGTGACCTCGAGACATCAGAAAACCAGCGAGGACGAGAACCGAGAGTGGGCGGTACCTGTTTTTGCTCGCTTATACTCCTTTCCTTGCTCGCCAGGGACAAGGCGGATAAAACGCGAGTCTGTTGAAGAAATCCTTTACCTTCCTACTTTCAGGATTCTGAGTTCGACTGCGTTCGGAAATTTTAATAGAGGACGTTCTCACGAATCGAGCGAAATAAATGGATATTTAATTCTCCCTCCAGTCACTGTCAATCTTGTGGCTATTAAAGTCTTATTGTTGATAATTATTCTCGGAAACTATTGCGAATTGAACGAATATTCGTTTGCAATCATCCTTAATTCCGCACATTCGAGACTTTTTTGCTAGTATACATGACTCGCAAATAAAGTAAAATCTAAATAAATGTTTAAAGAGACTTATTCTGATGTATCTTTAGAAGAGTCTTGCCATTGGGAATCGGGAGTGTTGCACTCGGGGAATGCACTCTCCCGAGTAAGACATCGGGGAGACGCAGAGAGGATGCACACTTAGGTCTGTTTTGCATTTTGCAAGAGATCGATCGCAAGCGATAGGTTTTTAGCGAGGAAAGATCCTCTTTGTGAGACAGGTATCTTTTTTTTTCTCGCGTGAGACGCTTCGATTATATCTAAATTGTGCAACCGTCTTTTTACTTGTTCGCAGAAAAAAGGCAAAGAGAAAAATAGAAAATATAATTCGAAAGTGGCGTAATTATTACTGCAATAAGGTTTAAGTAATTCATTAAAAATAATAAAAAATTGAAAAATCCCTATAGCGCGCGTATTTAGATAACGAAACCTAAGCATTTTTGTTTAATTAATTTCAAGTTTGAAAATGCAAATTGAAGCTTAATTAATAAGATAATTAAGATATATCTCATGTTTCAAGTAAACGATAAATTACAGAGAATAGTGGCTTATATCACGTTTTCACAATCGAAGTAGATTTCTTCAATCTTAAATATTGCATATGACAGATGAGAAATAAATCGATAGTCTATATTTATCATTACATAAGTCAGAGACGAGTTCATTAAATCCTTTCAACAAAAATATATTGCGATATAAACTGTTTCGACATCGTACGAATCGCGTGGCCCTAGAGACTCTGTAACAGACCATGAGCGATTTTATTAAACGAAATTTTATTAATCCTATGAGAGAGAGAAAAATATATAATATATTTTTTTCCTACATGTACACTATTTCATTATAACTTATATTATCTTATTGTATAATCTTAATTAAAGAGTTATAAAGAGTAATATTTAAGTTAACTCTAAACACACACACCTTCTGAAAAATTTGGAAAACACGCATAGGTCTGAAAGACCCATTGTAACTTTGATAGGCTTTGGTTTAGATTAATATTTTTTTACACTCTTTTTTTGTTTTAAAGCTGAGATTTAGGAATATACTTGCATAGGTTGTAATACCAAAAAATTTTGTATTATATTAAGTTATACAATAAAACTCTCTCTTTTCTTTTCTTCGTGTACGGAGCAAGTGAAACTTTGATTGGGTTTGGAAGACCCATGTGTGTGTTCTAGGATTAAAGTGAGATAGTATATGGAAGAAGTCCTTGGGAAGAACACCTTTCTCAGGGAAGAATACCTTTTTATCTCGTGGGATTTTGTCAAAATCGCTCGTGGCCAAACTCTATTAGAATCTCTACATGGCCCTAACTTTAATTTGATCTTTGTCTTTATTTCAATTTACACCACATTCAAAATTGTGGAATCTACAAATATCGTGACATATACGTGCCTTGCGTATACACGAGGCTTGCCACGAGGGGCAGGATAATCCCGTACATCAACATCATTCTCCTCGAATCGGCGGGACGACGGCGCGATCACATTGACGATTCAGCGAACCACGAACCACCTTAGCACTCGAATATCTACAAGATCCACTCACAAGGGGTTTCTTGAAAGCACTCGCGCACTACGAACTTTCACGAGAAATTTATTTCTTCCCTCGTCTCCGATAAAGCCAATGAAGTTGATGAAACCGAAACACCGAGTAGAACAATCTGATAAGAATGTCGTGTTTTATCAGAGCTTAAAAGCCTCTCGCTCTTTAGATCCTCCAAGATTTTGTATCTTCCTGATTTTTTAAGGCGCTTAACGATTCTACAGTTAATTCCTTTACACTATGATATTTTTAGTAAATAGTCCCGTGATAGTTCTTTGACACTTCTTTGATTATCTACACACTCGTCACCAACGGTCGCTCCTCGATCATAACCGAATATATTATTCAATCCAAGATCATTTGAATGGTTAAACTTCGAGCTAACTGCGACATGGTCGAGCGATTGCTCTTTCTTCAGGATTCTCCATGACGCGTTCTGGTCCCTCGTCTTTGTCAGCTCGCACTCGCAAGATTATATCCTCGGATCTGATGACATTCGATTAACGCGAACATACGTGAATCTAATGAAAAATTCGCGATTAATTTGACAACGGAATTAACTTGACGGCATTTTACCCGCAGTTTTGCTCGCCGTTTGCAACAAGTCGGGATAACTGACGATGATACGTTCCCTTCACCGGTCGACCATCGAGTGCCCCGGGCCTCAGGCCTGCTTTGCTCTCTCGACGGCGATGAAAGTTTCGCGCCGAGTAGAGTCGACCAGCCGAGTCGGAGCAGCAACTACATTCGTGTACTAACGTATATTATGCTGCTACGTTTTCATGTAGCGTAACATCAGCTTTAGCTAGTTCATTAGACCTTTGTTTGTATATATGTATCTTTAGCCGCCATAGTTTTGTTGCTCGTTAAATGCCACGAGAAGAATAGTGAATATTTTTGAGAAGAAATTAATTTTAACCAGTGATTTTTTTGAAAAAGTACAAATTAATTTTCATATAAAAAAAACACTGAAATAATTTTATTTTTATAATCATTGCAAGTACAGAAATAATTAATTTTATAATTTAACTTTAATAAGCACACGAAAAGAACAAGTTTTGTTCAAGTAAAACCATAAAGTTTTTACATTCTAGTGATCAATTCTAACCTTCTACATAATTATTTTGATAATTCAACAAAATTATTTTTCGATCTGTACCTATAGCTAAATTTTAGAACAAAACCGAAACGTTTATATTATTATTTTTGATGGAAAGTTGAGAGATTTTTTTATTATTAACTGAATTAACTGAATTACACGCTACCATTCAATTTCAGCTCATATTGGTAATTTTAATTTTTGTTTTTATTCGTTAGAGCCTATATTTCTATTTTTGATATCGTAAATTTTTAGATATTTTAGTAAACTGTTCTTTCTGTGGATGTAAGATTAAAATTTAAGAGAAAATAGCATAGAACTTGTTGCAAAGAAATAACAGAATTTATTTTTAAAAAAATAGAATAGATCGACATACATTCTGAGAATAATCGAACAGTAATGGTTCGGTAATGGAAATGTTACGTTTGACAGGTGCTACTAATTCTCTGCAATTTCTTGCATTAATGCATATATTATCTAATCCATACACACACACACACACACGCAAAATGCAGCTGCGTAAACGTATTGTTTTGCTTACTTAAGAACTTTCACGTGAATTTCTAAAATTAAATACATCTCACTTTAAAATTTCAGCAAGAAACTAATATATAAATGATTTTATAAAAATGAGCTTTTGAAATTCGATGCAAACTTCAAAACATTTCGTACAAATAAGAAATGCTTATTCTACTCTCTAAATTCTTTGAAGTGGAATCTCACTCTAAAGGGTGAAAATTAAATCAGTCTTGAAAAAGATCTTTAAAGATTTCACTTTTCAAAGTGACAATTCACTCTAAAAGTTTTAGCGAGTATTATGAAGAGAAGTATCGTTCCGACTTGACATCATCAAGCAAACCGATATAGTTTCCGAAATTTCTTAAATTCATCGATGCTAAATCCTGTTCAATTTTTCTGTTCCAATTATCCTTTGATAGCTTAGAAATATGACTATGTTCTAATCAAAACCGGATTAGACTGAAAAATCGTCTATGACCGATCGACCCCCTTTTGAAGTTTGCAGTAACGTCGGAATGAACCGGTTTCATCGTAAATAGTATCCACGAGGGTGGACCGCTTTTTAATTGTGATTTGGTATAACTGCGGTAATCGTCGATCGACAATAGCGTGACAATGAGAAAATAAAAATTATTCAGGTATCAATAAGTAATCAAATATATTCTTTTTCAGAAGAGGACTTGAGATAGTCATACATTATAGACTAAAAAATCTTCCTAAGATTATTTTAATAATTTATTTAATCCTTCTGAATAAAATTCTATTTAGACTTACAAAACAGAAAAATATAAAAACGATAAAGTTTTTTCTTTAATTAATAAGAAAATTGTAATAATAGTAATAATGACATTGTCCGACAAATATAAGACTATTTTTCTAGACTACGAATGGGACAGCATAATTTTTACAATGTTGCTGAAAATGAATCTGTAAATGAAATTGTTCTATCATGTCATGTTTTTGAGAAAATTGACCTAATAGTACTGAAAATGGCATTTTTTGATACCTTTGAGCTAAAGTATTTTATTTACGGATTTGTTTTCAGCAAAAAAAAATTAATAAAAGACAACTACTGTATTGGCTGCTTTATAAAAGAAGAAACAGTTACACTGAAAAAAAGGAAACTTACATCCATAACAAAAAATTTTCAGCAACAAAAAATCTGTAAGAATCACTTTGTTCAATTCGTGTCGGACAGTGTAATTGTATTTATCGCACTTATACATTTTTCTGTTGTAAATCTAAATAGAATTTTATTCAAAAATATATCAATAAATTAAAATAATCTCAAAAACTTTGGCACAATTTTAAATTCTCCGATAGAAATATTTACAATTCCTACAAATCAAAATATTTTTCGAAAATCTGGTCTTCTCTCAGAGGAGTTCTAGACTGTGCCTCAAGATATAATCGAATATAATTAAAATCTATCTTGACTAAAATAACAAAGTTACTTAAACGCATCGGGAACTCTGGAGCTCTTTTGATCAACAGTCAAACTATTAATTATATTCTACGAAATTTGAAGAAAAGGACTCTATCTTCGCGGATATCAGCTCAAGGAAAAAACACGTCAGTCGTGGTCAGTGACGCGAAGTCGCCAGTAAGGTTACCGTGGCTTTACCGTTAAGAGTCCCCTCTCTGAGCCTTCGGCTCCCTGCCATTTCTCGAATCCATTCCTGACTCTCCTCCATCTCCTTGCAAACCCGCTGCGATATTCCGCACGATCGCGTTTCCACTTCGATGTCTCGCTCCCTTCCTTGTTCGCGTATACCGTCTTTTTTTTAATCATCTACGTAAGCCTGGGCCCCTTTCACCTGCAGCGACGTTTATCTCTTCTCCGTAGACACTCGAGAAACGGAGACACACTCTCACACAGGTACTTCTTGACGTGTCGCATTTCTAGAATAAAAAATTAGCGAAATTTTAAAAAACTGTAGATAGTGTCCTAAGATATTGTCGATAGAATTCCAGAAAACTGATCCTCCAAATTGAAAAATTTGATCACGTAATTAAACATACAGCCGTTCTAAATTTCTTGCTCTATATAATTGTCGAATTTATACCTTACTTTTCTCTTTAAAATTTATTGCTTCTTCATATAAATTTCCATAATGATAACGTCACGAATGTAATGAAAATGTGCGAATTTTCCGCTTTCTGTGGAAAAAAAAGATCACTTTAAAAAAAAAATGATAATTACAGATAAGTTGAAAATATGAAACACAAATTAATTGGAAAAGTTACGTCTGCTCTTCTTCTATAAGATCTTCAGGCTGTTACAATTATAATTAATTATAATTAATATCTGTGTTAAGTATTATAAAGTATTCTGTAAAAAAATTTTGCAATCCATAGTCAGGGCGACAATATTGATTGTTATTCGTGTTACCGACAAGATACTATTAAAAACGGCCAACCCTGGAAAAATTTTCGTGACTATAATACAGTAGGAGTCCGGGGATAATTGAAGAACGATGACATTACCAACAATTGATATGAACAAATAAATAATTATAACCGATTTAAAAATATAAATAATAAAAGTAATAACTTTTTGGTACCAAAACCCAGCGTGTGGTGTATGTTTCTCATTTATTTTTATTAATTGATATAAATTTATGATTATTATTATAAATATTTGGATAATATTTTTTGTTATATGAATGCTGCATAAATAAGTATGCATACTTGTAATGCTATAATATCTTATATATTGTCGTAAAATTACATTTTCTTCTCTAAAGTTATCATCTTATATTTATTGATAATCGAACTCTGACGATGAAATTAAAAGCACAGTTTTTTTAAAAATAAAAATCGAATTTTAAATGAAAATTAAACATATATACATATTTAAACACATATTTACGAAACTAATAAATCATAAAATTAGTACTAAATTATTAATCTTATAAGGTGACTCTACACGATCGATCAATAATACTGAATATCAGTAATATTGAATCAGTAATATGCAACTGACAGTATTATTGATAATATATTTCATTTTACTTTTATGAACATTATTTATTGCACTGTGACATAATACGACATGGATCTTAATAAAGTAATATTGATAGGATCATCTTTTACTCCTAATAAATCACTTAAATTTCAAGGAATTGAAGGTGAACAATCTCACGCGAAATTCCGTAAGATCAGCTGTCTTTAATAGAGTATCTCGTCAGTATTCGTGGTAATTCCATCGTTCCATCTCTTTAAAAAGGAAAAATTCCGCCGTAATATCGATACTTTGGTTGAAATCGCAAGGGACGGAACATTAATACGGAATAATGTCTCTTGTTATTAAAACATAATTTTATCTTTCAATCCATGCTTGCGCGATTCTTTGACGAGAAGAGTGGTGCATCTGACGATCGGCGGATTCACTATTTGATTGTTTAAAATTTGTTTGTGTACCGAATGATCATTGAAATTCCAAATCATTCCAAATAAAGTCACTAGATTTATAAATCTATAAATAATTAATAAATAATTTATAAATAATTTTTATAAATAATTAAATAATAATAATTAAATAATTTATAAATCTAGTGACTTTAATTCCAAATATCAAATAGCGTCATCTGACAGCTTCCCGGAGTACTAGTTTAGGCTAGCATGCACCACGCGGAGCGGTCCGAGCGGTGAAAAGTGGAGTAAAAGTAAAGGCGCAGTGCGCACCAAGGGGCACGCAATTGCTCCGAGTCTGATGTCTCTCATTTTCATATGGCGGATGTCCGAGGGACAACGCCGGTGTCAATAGGAAAAATTATGACTTTTCCACGGGACAATCGATAGCGCAATCCTTTGGTCGTTAATTCAATTAGGAAGATATGTGAGTACTCTCGAAGATTGTATACTGTCATTTAAAAACGGTTCGTCTCACTTAGCGTCGCTCGTATGGCCTACTTTTGTTTCCTTTCAGGAGGGATCTACGCTGCATCAATGCATCAACTCTTGGCTTGCCATGAGGTTGTTGCTTCTGTAATATTCGGTGCGATGAATGTTGTAATTAACTGTGTAGTAATTAAGCGTGTCTGCTTCCTACGTACTCGAAATGTTTGCGCGTGAGGCAGCGGTGAGTTTTATCAGACGATTTGTCTAAAAGAGTTCAGTTATGGCTGAAGGAACGGAGCCAAAATCTATTGATGGCCAAATCTCGAGGGGCCAGTTAGAGATAAATGAATGTCTCGGCAACTGGTTGATGTACTTACAGGTTGGTACACTCAAGGTAGTACTTTCCACTGTCACACAAAATTAAATCTCATATAAAATCGAATTTCTCCTACTGCAGACACTTAATGGCCTATGTACAGCTGGTACTAAACTGGCTCAATCTCTGCAAGCACTTCTCTCCGTGCACGATACTGTGGCACAGTGTCGTCTAACAGGCCAGTGTCTAGCTGGGTGGGAAGAATTAGCAAGAGCTACGCACATAGCCAGCAGCACTGTTAAAAATCATGTGATCACTGCTCTGAGGGATCATGAATCTCGCGACAATGACGGAGACAAGCATGTCAGTAAATTATATTCATTTAGGCTTCGTTGTTAAACTGATTTGGCGTAACTGATAGGACGCTTCCACTCTTTCAGGATATTCTCAGAGAAAATCTCTTGACATTCGTAAACTTGCAATATCAGTTCTGCGTTGCTTGTTGTGAGTGTTTGGGTAAGCCTATATTATTAAAGTTGTATGATTTCTAGTGATATGTATAGTTATTTAAATATAAATCAAATGAAAGAGTATAAGATTATTTTAAGAAAATATTAACATACTTTGACTGTCGTATGGATTTTTGTAATCGGTTTCCTGATACGTCACATTATTATTTTTTATATAACATAATTTTAAGTAACATAACTTTTCACATTAAAATATATATTTACTAATAAAAAATGTGTTTTTAAATAAAAGTTTTCGACAAAGTTGATAGACTCCTCCAGAGTTTACAATATATCATATAAAAACAATTCAAAGTGTTCTTAATACATGGTAGTAATGTATTATGTAGTGTCAAATTAACACTGAAATTGATACGCCCTGAACTCACATAGATGGATTCAATTGGATACACACGGTAGTCAAAGTGTTAAAATAGGTGACCTAGCATTAAAGCTATGAACTATAATAAAAATTGAAGTAAGAAATTTAGCTGATTATATTTCAGAAATTAAGAAAGTTCTGTTTTTAATTGCTGATTCAGGTGGCATGGCGGAATGCTCTTGTTCTCAAAGCGGTAGTGGCGATTGCGACATTGCTGCGCTTCAGCAATGCTTCGAACGTCTTTACAGTTCGCCGGTACCGCCAATTTCCTCCTCGTCCACCCAGCAGTCCACACAAAATTGTCGGAGGTCTCCTTTGCCATATTCGTTGTTTCCTTTGCAGGTAATTTGCATGTTCGTGAGCTCGGCATGCGATCGTTCTTTATCGTATTAAGCGCGTTATGCTTGGTTTCGTGTGTCAAGGTTCAGAGGAGATGGTCAGAAACGGCAGCGGCGGAAATGTCAGGCGAGTCCGTCGAGAGCACGATGAGACGTTGGTCGATGCCCTGGGATTGCAAGCATGTTATAGAGTGGCCACGCCAGGATGCAAGGTCGCGTTTAAGGGTGCCTCAGCAGGATCATAGTAGATCGACCACACCTGACTCGGTGTGGAAAACGTCGATGGCTAGTCAGGACGGTCTCCAGGAAGCTATTCAGCTATTGTCTTGCAAGCCAGGTAGCAAAACCTCAGTCCCTCGCGACGGTTTGCAACGACAATATAGATGACTTTACGAAGGAAATTTCGCGAAAAATTATTCTTTACTGCGTGTCAAAAATTGTGACTTGTATAGCCGAGTCCTATCTCTACGAAATTAAAAATTTTTAATAATTATCTGAAGGTGAACGCTCGAACTGAATATTCAATATCAATATTTTTGTAAAACGACTTGTTTTCCTTCGTAATTTTGTCTGTTCTTTGTAAGATCAAAAGGACATATTTGACGAACTAAATATAAATTGTAGCTATCTCGTTTTTCGCGTTCTCGAATCTTACGATTCGAAGGTTGTACGTTGTGCAGGAGTTCGGTCGTCCAATCAACTCTCGGCTTACACTAGTCAGCATATCCCGGGCGTCACTTTGACAACCTGCAATTTCGACTCGAATTTCGACTCCGCTATTTGGTCGGGGTCGCGTAGGATAGGTTCACCTAGATGTTGGCCTCAGGACTCCAGTGACCATTCCGATCAATCTGGGCATCGTGATAGCGATCACAGTGTTCACAGCGAACATAGGGACTCTGGTAAGGTTTCTCTCATCGTCGTTTACCGCGATGATAAAATGGTTAATCTGAGAGAAATGTAAGAAATCGCGAAGGGATTGATACTGTCGTAATATTGCTGCAGAACAGAGCGGTGCCAGCGGCAGTCACGGTGATAGCAAGGACAGCATTCACTCTCATTGCGATCATAGAGAAACCGAAGCTGGTGAGTGCATTAACTATCGTGGTCGTAATATTTTATATCGCTAGAATGTTTCGAGAGTGGCGTTAAGGCTCGATTGAGCGTGATGATCTCATATCGAACATTTTTTTTAAGGTACAGCTGATACATTGCCGTCTCGCAAGAGCAGCTCGTCGACCGACTCTTGCGTCTCGGCACACAGCCGATCAGGTTCTGAAAGTGCGGGTGGCGGGGTAAATAAATGAGTTCAGTTATTTTCTCACTCATGGAGAGAAAGAAAATTGAGAATAAGTGAGTGAGTGAATGAGAGAGGGGGAGGGAGAAAAAGAGATAGAGAGAAAGAGAATACAATGTTAGTAAATCTAGGTTTATTAAACTGGTATCTTTTCTAAGACACCGATATACAGTGATAAAAAAAGGTGTTCGTACACTGATATTTTCACATCATGAACTTTGGATATCGTGATCCAGAATAAAGATAAATTTTACGTATATATACAAGAAATGTGAAAAAGAAGATTTAAATAAAATAGCTAACAATAAGACGCAATGCTACAAAATGATACATATAAGATGCATACAATTGAAAAAAAGAATGATAGCGTACGAATAACTTTGAAGCCTGTAGCAGACCATGAATTAGAGATTGAGGATTGAAAAATTCAACTAATTAGATTCTTTTAATTTTAATCTGTTTCATTCTGTTCGAATATTAATCTTCAATTCGCAATCATATCTTCAATACATAGTCTTTACTAACATACAGGCTTTACTCGCTGCGGTTACATTCTTCTATTTACACTCTTTTATTATGTTACACGACGTTTCGATGTTATCATAGAAACTATAAAATAGTTATACAGCATAAACGTCGCTGATTTTAGGATTGCACGAGATCACAATTATACTCGATGTGGAGCGGCGGCGATCTGTCCTTCATCAAGTTGCCGGAGAGCAACGAAGTACAAGACGAACATCCACCCACTTAAATATCTGATACTTTTGCTTCATATCCAAAATGTATCCGAGAAAACTCAACCTTTGAATTACTGAATCATGAAATGGCCCTTTCTAAGAAATATCTTTGAAGAAATATTTCGCACACATTGAAAAAATACAACAAACTCAATATATTTCTCTTGAAATTATTTTTGAAAAACATAAAACTTTTTTAGTTTACGCTTTATTTATTCACAAGGAATCTGTTTTATACATATTTTGTTGTATTTGGAGATTTTCTGTATTTCGCGATTCATTCAAATGATTCAGTGATCCAAAATTAAACCACGATAAAACTTGTTGACCCGTGAATTCACTTAATGGAGATGCGATCAATTTTATTTGTGATGTATACATGTTTAATATTTGTGACGGCGCGAGTTAGTACGTGCATATTGAGTGTACAACTAAAGATAGAAAAATATATGTATAAAGAACGTTATACAGATTGCCCACTTTGTAATACTTACGGTACGATCAATCACGCAATGGAGTTCGCAGAAAAGCCTTTAACAAACTACTGACGATTAATTTCTGCTATTTAAGTATACCATATATCTTTTTTTTAAGGGATAAAATATATATATTTTTTTTTGGACAACAGGAACGAAAGTAAATTGATCAATTTAATTATCTAAACATTAAAAGAAAAGTCATGAAAATATTTAAAAAAATATAAAAAATTCACCATTATAAATTTTAGGCATTCTTTTTATTAAAAATCAGTCATTTTTTAACTACTTTGGTCATTCTAATGTTAAAAGCGTTTATCGTATTTAAAAAGTTTTATTAATTCAATAAGTATTACGAAGTGTAATTCCGTCTGTGTTAAAAAAATGAACGTTCTGTATATTGTTAAAACTCGTATATACAGATGTACGCATGACCCAATTGAGGAGTATCGTTTCACTTCATTTACGAGGATTACTCTTCTCCGTTCTCTCAAATCCCACTTAACATCAAAGTGCACGTGCATGCGATCGTTATTCACTCGCTCTGTTGGATAACGCGAACTTTGAGTGTCTTCGCACGCATCTCGTTAAACATCATTGGGTGCTTTCCATTTAATGATACAAGTCGACACAAGTGTCATTATGTCCTTGTTACTCGAGATTCTGTTCTCACTCATCAAAAGGGAACCGTCTATATTAAGTTACTGATCTGGATAACTAATGATTTCTGAACGGATCCTTTACAATATTGATTTAAGTCTTTATTTTGAGATTGTTCTCCACACGAGTTCGACTCATCTGTGGATTTATAGGAGGGACTGTTTCTATCCATATTATCGGCAGGTTAAATCTATTGTGTCATATGAGGTGTAGATTATGGACAGTCTCTCGTCATTTTAAGATTTATACATCAGGATTTCTGTGGGAACTAAAGGCTTGCATGATACTGTTGTCAAGCAAAGAGTTGGATTATCGGATTAATAATTCTAATTTTGGGACTTTTGATGGAGATTCGACAAGAGTAAGAACCGGTCAGCGACAGAATCGTCGAAAGTCGTATAGTATACAGATGGTAGCAAGACTTCTGGATTTACCATCTATATTATACGACCTTCAACGAGGATTTTGTCACTGACCTGTTCCAACTCGGGTTGGATCCTGAGGTCCCGGACATCGTTACGTGAAGTAACGCGGTTTTGACAGCAGGACTCAGGAATTCTCTAGATTGCTGCGATCTAACTAGAGACTGTAGCCTCTAGAGGAGAATGTCATCAGATCTTTGGATCTGTTTCATCGCATGGTGCTATAATCCTTCATAGTGGGTCGGAAAACCATAATGAGATTTAAAAAGAAGTATATCTTTATTTTACTCATTGAATGTTAAGAAAGATAGAATGATGTTTTTGTCGACTTGTGTCACTAAATAGAAAGCACTCATTACAGAATCGATCCTGAAGCGTATCACATTCCATTCGAAGAGACGTGTTCTACCTATCGTTATTGCGTGTACATCAATTGTCCTAGAAATGCACAGTGCTACCGCTCATAAATTTTCGAACACTTCATACATGTCCCATACTACATAAATAGAATTCAGTATATCTGCATATTACATAAATAAAAGTCAAATAAAATAGAGTCATTGTTGATCTATCTCTACGATTTTTATTTTAAACAATTTTAAATTTATTTTCGGGGATCTTTACTCGTCTCATTTTTCCTCTTACATACCTCTTTTACAACTATTAAGCTTTTACATATAAAATATTTTTAAATAAGATAACATTAAACTTCGTCATAGACTACGGTCCAATTTTATAACATCGCCAAAGTTATAACATCCGATATAACTACTGACGTTAAACGCCGTGTAAATGTTATTTTACGACAAAGTCCGTTTTACTACATCAATGTAATAATGTCGTCGTAAAATAGCGTTATACGGCGTCAGTAGTTATAATATCGGATGTTATAGTTTCGACGTAAATCGAGCCATGTAAATGTAATAACATACGGTAAGTGGAAATGCTTTAAAGTTCTTGCAAGTATTGCTTTACAGAATGTCCGGAAATTTATTAGCGGTATTGTAATTTGCAATGCTTCTTCTTAGAAGAATTTTGAGAGAGGTCTTACATGTGTAAAACGATCTCGATTTTCTAATCGAGAGCGATTTGTTGTACAATTTTATGGCACGGACGTGATAATAAAGATTTTCGATGTTATATGAAGAACCTAGCATTGCCCGAGTGCTTAATAAAAAAAAAACAATATTATATATATTATAATATTGTTTTTTACAATATTATATATTATACGTCGCAGTCATGTACAAATAAGACTTGTGGTTGGTCGCATTCGCGCTTGACACGCGTAGATTATTTAGATTATTACTATGACTGTATATTCCCGATACAGTCGATAGTTGGCGACTTTGCGTATTAAATTAAAAAATTTGTTAAAATTCCTTAGAGACAACATTCTAAAATTAGGCTTACACTTAGTTACAACTTTTGTCACAGTTGCGATCGATTTTCCGGATTATTCAAAGTCATTTTCGAGCGAATCGCTGTGTTCAGAGAATCAGATTATAAGGGAAACACCCATGCAAAGTAATTCTAAGTCGTAGATTCACTAACTTATTATCATGAAGTCGTAAACACTAGACGATTTCTCAAAAGATAAAACTCCAAATATCAAGATTGTAGTATAGTCTCACTTTTACACGATGATAAAACGACTTCTTTACAAAAACAAATAATCTCGCGATCGTAATTTTATCAGAATGTCTTTCGCACGCAAACACTTTTCCTCTTGTCGCGTATATTTTGCACGGAAGAATGGCGAGGGAAAGCGTCGGAGACGAACGCGACGGCTAATCCTCTACGTCTTCGCCCAGCACATCTTCGTCTTCGTCCTGACCATAATCGTCATACGCCGTTTGCGTGTCCTTCAGGTCATCTTCCTCCTCCTTGTCCCCCTGCGAGCACAGCGTGCATCTCGATTCGTTGATTCCGTAGTTGATGCACGTATCGCCTATACACTCGCAACAGCCGTCATGGAACCACCTGTAGCTCGTGGCGCCCATGCTCTGGCAGGATGCCCGACATTTGTTCCAGGAATTGCATTGCGCCATGAACGCGACCGTGCAGTTCACCGTCATCACGTTCGGCTTCAACGGATGCGGCTCCTCGTTCGCGGCCTCTGCCAATCAAAACGTATCATTAACTCATGACATCTATAATCAACATCGTTAGCATCTCAATGAGCTTTAACCATCACAGAATCTTTAACGCGTCGCAATCGCCTAATCAAAACAAAAAGCCATAATAACATCAAAATAGTTCCAAAATAATTACACTGTTCAATATCTAAATTCTCTTCGAAGTTTCATGGTACATATTCCGCAGATTTTGTCGCGCTAAATATGAGAGATGCCATCGTTAGAATTTACATAGTGCATCGTGCATTGAGAATCCTAATTTAAACGAAGAATTAATTTCTGGAACGCAGATAAAAAGAATGAAGGATCAGAGCTACTACGACTTTATATATTATATTATAGAAGGAAAAATAGAAGGAAGAAGTATTGGTAGAAGGAAGATATCATGATTGCGGATCGAATCTAAGAGAATGGTTTGAAATGAGTTTTAATTAATTTTTCAGAGCTGTGCAGTCAACAAGATTAGGATTGTCTTGATTATTGCTAATCTCCGATAGGAGAAGGAACATGAAAAAAAAAATCAGGATCGTTTTTAGTAAATTAAAGCCAAAAATCACCTTATTTACTATTACATCCCAATTTATTAAAAATATTGACGTGCTATTTTTTACGATCGTGTTTAGCGCGAAAAAAATTTTGAGATATTATAACACGTCAGAGAAAAAAGTGATTTTTTTAATTGAACTGTGTAGGTATAATTATACAGAAAGTCTAAAATTTAAACAGCTTGATGAAAATGAGTCGTGTAATCATCAACTAAAATTAATTTAAAGACTCTTGAATTGTACTTTTTCATGTCGTGGAATTTATTTAGAAACAATTAAGATTTTGTTCTGCTGTAAAAATATGTTGAAAATGGACAAAAACATCTTTTTTTAGCCTGTTTTACCTTAATTTACTTAAGATTCTGACATGCTACGCAAATTTTATGTGTTTAATATACGTAAAAATCTTCGGGATATTGTACTATGATACTTTGAAAAGAAAAAAGTGGTGACTTTTGGTCAAACAGTGTTATTAAAAGTAATTTTTCAATCAGTCATTGATTAATTTTTGTCATTTTCACATTATCGTGACTTTATTCTGTTTGTGCGGCTCATCGATACTTATTGCGTTATTTAATTTACGCTACGTATTCCGTGAAGAAGTTGTTTCTTTTTCTACGTAATATTCATTCTGATGAATTATTTGCACGCGACACGCATGATCGGTTGATTAACCAATTCGTATGCGTCGACAGTTTCTAGTGATTCTCAGGTATGGTAGGAATCGCGCACTTTCTCTCGGTGGTGTAATTTCGATACTTACGTATATGATATTTCATTTCGTTCTCGTGTTTCGGCGCGAACACCGTCATATCAAAGTCTACCGGATATGTGAAGGTGAGCCATCTCTCGTGCGGGTCCGCTTCGGCCGTGAGTGCTTGGAAGAGTGCTGGCACTGGCTCGCTGAATTCCTCCACGTGAGATTTCCTGCTCAACGGATTGTCGGTGATATTCGGCTTCGGGCATAAATCTGCACACCCATAGAAATGTGTTACATCACTTATGTATAAGGGTCGTGTAAAAATTATCCTTAGAAAGTAGGATTAAACCGGATTAAGGCGGTTTATAAATTAGATACCTGCCCATTCCCTCTCACGTACAAATCATTCCAATAAATTAAAAATCATTAGTAATATTTAATAATTTATAATTATGGACAATTCACATTTTAAGAGCCCGATTAATATTTATAATTTAGTAATTTATAATTATTTTAATTATTATAAATTATATTTTTTTACACAGAGGTTATTTCAAGAGTGGCATTGACATATTTTATAGAATTATAGAGAATATGCTTGAAATAGTGATCAGAGAAGAAATAATTTATTTTAGTTCACATCAGAATGCAATTTATAATACTATTTTTGGCGTACATACATTACAGGCATACCGGCTAGTCATATATGACATTTACCAATATTTATGAAATTGATTATTAGTACACTAGTCAATTAGGAATATTTAAATTGTCTTATCTTTTATATTCTTACTTTTATATACATCTATTTTTATGTTGAGCCGCATTTAAATTCATAATTAAATAATGTGAAAACTTTTTAGCATATCTAAATTGAATCTTTCTCCGATCATTCATTCTTATCTCATGAATAATTATCAGAATTCTCTTTATAAGAATCTATAAAATATTTCGAAATAAGCCTTAGTTTATAAAAGGCTCATTGCATTAAATCAATTATATCGATTACTAAAATTAATTTAATTAATTCAAAATCAATTTGTTTAAAATAAAAGGAAATTTTGTCTAAAATTAATGCAGCGATAGCTATAGTGCAAATCTATTAGTTTTTCAACTTTCTCTCAGTTCATCCGTTTATGCAATTAAATACTCGTTTGTGCATTGTATTTTGTAATTGTTATACTTAGCATTTAATAGCTTTTAATAAATTACTATCTTTTATTAGGATGGACTGAATTTCTAATAACAGTAATACAATACATCTGGTAAATTGAAATATTGAGAAAGATTTGATTATCCTCGGTATTATCTTACCTACGCACGAGCAGCACTCGTCGTACAGATAGCTCAAGCACGAGAAGCAGTCTTTGCAACAAGTGCAGGTGACCAGGTCGCACTTGCAGCTTTGCGTCAGCATGCACTTGCTCACGACACTGGCGCAGATCGCCTCGTTGCATGCTTCCGAGCGTTTCGTCGCGGTCGTCAATAACAGGATCCCGACGGCGGCCGCGACAAACAATGCACTCCAACTCGTCATCCTGTTTGGGATAGTTTCTATTAGATTCTCTTACTTGACTTGTACTGCGGTACAAAACGTCTCACTTCGTGGATATTATTACAAGCTTACATATTTCGAAGAAAGACGAGGACAATAAAATCCTTTAAAATTAGATATATATACACGTAAATAAACAAACTTTTGGAATCTTTCAATTTGAAGAAATGTTTTGAAATTGTACTGAATATATAATTAAAAGAATTATAAGAAGAAAAAATCATTAAAGAGATCAGCACTTTTTTAATAGAGAAAACTAAAAAGAATAAAGCAATTTTAAGAACAGCTTAGATTTCAAAATTTATTATTAATTGTAAATAATAAGTTGTAATACTGAATATTATTGAAATTTTTTCGTCTTATAATCAATTCACATGCACTTAGGGCTAATTGTTCCATCTTCGACATTCCACAAACTATGTGTTAACTTATCTCCTGAGTAAACAAAAGACTAAAAGAATAAAGAGATAAGAGAGTAAGAAAGTAAAACAGTGAGCTGAAGTTTACCAAAAGGTGGAACAATTCAGCCTTAATGTATTATTTTGATTTAATCTATATGACAGAATAGTTTTGTAAGATGTAGAAAATGGGAGATAAGAGTCGAATACTTTGTAGCGATATATTAATAACATTTTGTGTATCGATCGTTGCAGAATATCTAAAATATAATCTTTTCGCATAGAAAGTTTCCCTTTAAGACTTTATAGAAATCGCAGAGACGTAATGGTACTAAAAGCTAAACCACAGACCTACTTGATCGTGTTACCGTTGAAAAATTATACGGCCGCGTTCAACGCAGTCCACGTGATTTTTATATGCACATTTTTCTGCTCATGCGTAGATTATTATTTGTCTGCTCTTAGATGCTGGACAGTGTATGATTATAACGTTTCCCTGCTCTCGTCGCTCCCGGAGTGACATTACGGAGACGAGAAGAATGATTATGCCGACGAGGCCCGATTAAGATTATTAAGAATATTCACGAACGTGAGTCAGGGTGTCATTAAGCGAGAACGCGTGCTAAAAAGAATGAAATTTCAGTCTCTTCTCCTGGCAAGCGCTGCTCTAACGTGCTAACTCGAACAATCAGTGTAATGCTGCTCCTATCCATTTCAGGGATAACACCGCGCGAGGTCACTGTTTAAACTCGTTTAAGCCTTTGCAAATTCGGGGTCTCTTTGCTAATACAACTGGAAGCGATTTCGCTTCCTGCGCGCAGGAATTGTCGCGGATATTCCGGGGCTCATTTGCTACGGCGAGGCACAAAAATGGATTTTCTTTAAAGTTATAAATGCAAACACACACACCTATAGAAAAGATTTTCGAATCCAATGTCATTACTCCAATCTATTGTAAAATATGGTTGATATACAATCATATCTATTGCTAACAGAGGAATATTTTTCTCTTAAATGAAAATTCTTAAATCTAGCCTAAAATGATTTTGGACATTGGTTTCGTGCCAAATTTTCCAGCATGCATGACTTCCAGTAAAGATTTATTCTAAACGTAAGAATATATGTATAAACTTAAATTTATGTATTATGTTATCTTTGTTTCAAGACAATAAGTCAATCTTATATTTAATTCAAGAAAGTAAAATAAGAATTATTGATCTAATCTTAATATCATTTTATTTTATACTCCATAAAGAATATTTTTTGCCTTGTTATTAAAAATCCTTTCTGAGAAGATACAGACAGAGAAAGTTATATTCTCGGGAGATACGTCCTATGTAGAAATTATTTTTTATTATTTGAAGGTCTATCTTTCTCATGCAGAATCTGACTGATTTTTATCTCGATTTTTATTCTATCAATTACTGAGATTTCTAATGGCAAATTTTTTCTTAAAAAAACATGATAATAAATACATAAATTTAGAAATACAGGAATCAAAAAGCAATTACTCCTCAAAATGTTTAAGGTTCCCGTTTATTCACTGTTACTATCTCACAATCAGATTGAGACGTCAAAAGCGAGAAAATAGACAATAAACATTTTTGAAAAATGTATTAATACTGAAATATGTTTTAACAAAACAACACTTACAATCTACTATCGATAGAGACTGTGTTTCAAAATTTACTGCCAGTACTGAAAGTCTATAGTTTATATCATATACTATAGATTTTCAGTACTAGCAATAAATTTTAAAACACAGTCAGAATCGACTTGTAAAATATAGCGGAAACTCTTCTTTTGTTTCATTAATTAATAAATAACCATACATACATCTGGAAATTAGGGCCGTGGCGCACAAAAAACTTTAAACAGATTAATTGAAATCAAGAACTTTTAATGTCAAATAATATAAATAATAGAAAGGGCATATATATAAGAATCAGTTACAAAAAAAAATCATAAAAAAAGATAAATTAAAACATAAAATGCACTGTAATTAAATTTGAACAATATAATTTTTAATATTACATGTTTCGGCTATAATATTGAACCATCTTCAGTCAGATATTAAAATAAACGCAGAAATGTTGTAAAATGAGGAACACAGTGATAGAAGAAGTTATAACATCTGGGTGCACCCAAATGATAATTCTGAACGCAGCCCTTAGTGCCTTATAAAGAAACAGAAATTACTTGCAAATGATTGGACGATCGATTGTTGATAATTTCTCGATAATCTGATGAAAATAAAAAAACTTGAGTTGTTTTTTATCTTATTTGGAAAATAAAAAAATCAAAAATATATATAAATTGTAAAAAATATAAATTTGTTACAATAGCTTTAAGCTTATGATAATAAAGGCAAGCAAACCGTCACTCTGATAAAAAACTCACCGACAAGGCTATACAGTTATGTTTTGCAACATGTTGAGAAGAATGCTTGTCAGAATAGTTGTAATAGACAGTGTGAATATATGTAATAGATGGATATATAATAGTATTATCTCTCGGGAGCTGCTCGGGGTCGCTCCGAACGAACCCAGCGTACTTGAAATATCCTACATTTCAAGTACGCTAGATTCGTTCGGAGAGATCCCGTGCAGCTCCTGAAAGACAAAACGAACAACGCTAATGTTAGAAACAGAGTCGTCAAAAAGTAACAGTTAGAAAAAAGAGATAGTCAATACAAGTAATAATCAAGAACCAAAAACAAAATAAACTATGTTGACAGCTATGACAAACTGTTAAATTAATAATAAGGATTAGAGTAAATTTATAAAATATACTGAAAAAATTATTTTCTTCTTTTAGAGAAAAATTGTATCATGTTTATTTCTATTCTAAAAATAAATATATAACTATCTATTGCAAATGTTATTTTATTAATTATATTTAAATGGAAAATTATTTCCATTTAAATATAATTTGCAAGAATTTTTATTCTATATTTTTTATTTTACAATTTGAAAGCAGTAGTGAATAAATAAGGATCATAAGATTATCGAGTGAATATCGCACAATCACATTCTTCATTTATGAAATTTAATTCTCTCTTTATAAAAATCGATAAATATACGCGCAAATTATTTTTACATTGCATATACTTGGCCAGATAGCGAGGAGAATAAAGAAACGAGGAGTTAATCGAATGCAAAACGATCGTTCGTACAATAATTGCACATTTCAAACGCGCCCATTAAGAATCTATTTATATCACGTATAATCGCGTCCTACGATATCTCAGGTGAATTATTATTGGAAAAGAATTCCACTACACAACGACCTGTTACACGCGGTGATTGAAAAGGCACGACCGACTCTATATTGTACATGCCGCTGCTGGCAACTTTCATGCTCGCTTTCCACATGTTCTTATATCTCCTATTTATTAATACGCTATTAAAAGTCACTAAGAATTAATATCAGGATTTAGAAAGAAAGAAGATAGTAAATATTCATATTCGTGTCATTCATGATATTATTAAAAATTTGTTTAAAAAATTATAACACATTCTATATGATCTCAATCTTACCCTATCAAGCAAAGTTTGATCCTAGACATACCTTAGACACACACAAATATATTTGCATGTAACTTCTTTGTTTTCTTTACATAAATATTTGAAGCAAAAAAATACTTTTTACACTTTTGTATTTGTATATTAAGTTACACATCTTCACATTTTACATTTTTGTAGTCTACGTGTTAACTTGTTTTATAACCAACTTTTCATAAAATTTTATTTCTGACACTTTATTTTTTAACAAATTAATTTTTATTTTATTTGTATTTTTAAATTTTATTTTTATACACATCTTTTTGTAGCATATTTTATTATTTATTCGTACACTTTGAATAACTTTTCAATCTATTACGTTTTACTGTCCGCTCGTTATTTCACCGAACACTACCGAATGACAGGACCTACCACGGCAGATTCCTGTGGCAGACTAATCACGAAGATTTTGAGGGACGGAGGGACTGTAGTTTTAAGGTAGGAAATCCCCACTCTATTTCGAGACGGTCCTAGGTCATTCGAAAATGAAGGCGCACCCACCACTGTGGAACGGTTTACGATGGCTTCTAAGTAATTATATCTGTTATGCTTTTTTTATGCGTCGGCATAAGCAATCACACTTTGACGATTTAAGTTACTTAAATACCTCCATCACACAAACCTCGACTCATGGAAAGCCCGTGGAAAAGATCGCACGATTATTAAATTAATCGTCATTGTATCTGTGCGTCAAATTGAAGATTAAAAGCTTTGAAAATATTGATGATTATATTTTTACCGAGAAGTCCAGCTGCTTGACTCACTCAAAACGAGCGAACTATTCATCAAATCTTATTGTGATTAGGGATGCATCGGATATATCTGGGAGAGATTAACGGATACCTGATTTTTGGTAATATATCCGGCCAAAACTTTATATTAAAATGACGTGTATATAATAGTATGAATACTTGAAAACTTTTATTATCACTGATCTGGCGCCGGATACCGGATATTTATCAGATATCCGGTACTATATTTCTATAAAAAAATATATCAGTGATAATAAAAGTTTTCAGGTATTCGTACCATTATACACGTCATTTCAATATAAAGTTTCGACTGGATATATTGCCAGAAATCAGATATCCGGCAATCCTTCCCGGATATCTGATGCATCCCTAATTATAATCATGGTATGGTAAGTAGCGAAAATAACGGGGGCTATTTCACTTTTACCGTGTCAAATTGATATCCTTTGTATAATTCCTTTTGTACTACATTTTACACTTTAGTTAGCATTGACTCGGATTTAAATTTTAGCCAGACACCGTACAAACGTTTGCATTTCTATAAGAGGGACACCTCTGCTATGCTAATCGCTACTGCGGATTATGGAGCATTTTGGAAACTATACATTTAGGTTCCCTCAGGTCAAATTGGAATCCGTGCAACTCGAAAGCTTTCAACAAATCAATTCAGGGATTTCTGTGGATGGTTGATAGCTATCTTTTGGCACCCATTATCGCATGTTTGTTGAAACTGTCGAAACAATGAAATGCTACTCTTTTGTATTATCGAGAGGATAAATATAATGTTATTCGATGACCGTCAAAGTATGAGAAATTTTTCCATAATTTGTCATTCTGTCTATTCATCGAGATTAATTTGACGGATCACTTGTACCTTTTTTTTTACATTCTCGCTAGAGTAGATAAGAATAACGAAAAAGTATGGAGTAAATTATAGAATGAAGATTTATGGATGTTATGAAAAGTAATGTTCTATATAAGGAAATTGTGGAAAGAGAAAGCTAAGGAGTTGAAAAAAAGGAAGGAGGATAAGAACAAAGATTCTGGCATAGGATAGGGAGACTGAGGCTCGTTGACACAATAAGAAAGTTGATATTGTGTTCCGTTTATGTATTTATGGCAAAAGAAACAATGGAAAAGTTATGGCAAAATATCTCTTTAATATAGGTTTTCCCTAAGTTTCATTTAAATTAAACGAGTATTACAATAAAAAAAAGAAAAATTTAATTCGAGAGGAAGCAAGTAAATTTTTGAATTCTTTCATTTTTCAATCCTAAAATTCTATTTGTCATCGTTTTAAACATAAATTCTAAAGGGTGATCGTTAAAACTTTGATAATGAATTTCAAATTTTTTTGTTGACGTTCTGGATGTGCCAATAACATTGCTTTGTCAATCAATCCAAAAATTATTCCCCTTTTTTGTGAAGTAGGATGCTGGGATCAAAAATTCAGGAATCTCTCGGAAAATGTTGGCTAATAAAATTTTATTTTATTATTTTCGATCATTACTGTGGTATCCAAGAAATTTATTTAGTCATTCTCTACTCTCTCTCTCTTTCTCCGCTGTAAATTGTAATTAGGGGTGAAAATTGTTGAATCGGTTTAAAACTGTATTAATCTTATTGATAGCAAGTGCTATAACGATATCGTCAACATATCTATAATAAAACAGTACATGAAAGTCTAAACTACTCAGCATTCTACTTTCCTATAATATCACATCTGCAATTACCTGTGAGTGGATAGTGAGGAACCCATTTAAGTTTTAAAAGTTTGTTTGTAAAATCTGTCCATCAAACGTGAAATAAATTTATTCTAAAACTAATTTGATCGGTTCTATAAATTCGTTCTTTAGAATTTTGTAGTTGATTGAAATAAAATTCCATCTACTTTTTAATTAATTGCAAGCTCGGTGGGGATATTTGTAGATAATGATATCACGTCCAAAAAAATTAAACTATAACCGTTTTTTATATGAATATTTGACAGTCTTCTGATCAAGTCAAAACTTTACGTTATTTACGTGACTAGAACCTGTCGGAAGTCGGAATACTTGATTACATTGTGTAAGAATGAGAGACAAGGTTGTAAAACGGACTGTTAATCGAAGTATAGAAAATTAGTTATTAAGAGAGGTACATGAGGATACAAAAATGAGAAAAAAGATTAGAGTTTTATTTTTGTGTAAAAATTGTGCAATAACTGGATAAATGTGATATTAATGTAAATTAGTGCAAAAGTGTCTAATTTGAAAGGCTGTGACATTTATGACACAAAAAATAAGGAAAGAATGTATAGTTTTAGGTTTAAATAACAGTAATATTTAGCTATCTCTCAGATTTTAATTACCCATTAATCGTAAAAGTATCGATGGATGTGTAAGATTAAGAGAGAAGAATTATAAACCAAATCTTTTCCTGCTATATAAGCTTAAATAATAACTTTCTATATATATTCTCGTTAGTATGGCAACTAATGGCGTAAAGCCGTAATCACACTAGCGATTGGCGATTGTGATTGACGATTGAGGATTACTTTTCAACCAATAGGAATGAACGAGTGCGCATGGTACGCTCAGGACACCGCGTACGTGGAGACGGGCGCAATCGGATTTAATAAAAATTCCAGCTCGCGAGCGAAATGTGGATGTTTGTCATCCAGGGACAGGCGTGCTGCCGCTGCTGCTGGCACTCACGATCAGCAGCCTCGCCTCTCGTTCTGTGGCCCGAGGCGATGGAATAACTTCAATAACAAACGCCAATCGCCTTCGTAGAAGGCGGCAGCGAGCCTGGTATCTCTACCTACGTGTCCGCTCGTGTACACCACGTTCACACGACGGAGGAAGACTTTCCAATCATTTTCTGTTACTACTAGAGTGTAAGCTCCTCCGTTTCCCTCTTCCTCGCCCGACTCGGTCCTATAGATAGTACGAGCGTGTAACTCTTTAATTACGCGAATAAATCTTTCTATCGTCGAAAAACCATCCAGTGTACCAATGTGAGATAAAATAAAAAAAATAAAAACATTAAATAAATAAAATATAAAATAAACACGAACGAGAAAAGAAACAATAAAAATTTTGGGAATAACTTTCAAGATGTATGTATTTAAATATTTTGGCTTTACCTTTCAACAACAATAAAATAATATTAAATAGCTATGTGAATAACTCAACTGACATAACAGGAAAATATTTTATTTAGACTTCGTAGCATTTTCCACTGGCAGAACTAGTGCAACACTATAGTGCGTACTGAGTGCAATTTTATTGTTCCACTGTGAAAACTAGTTCACATGTTTAATGTTCCATTGATAAAACTGGTGCAGAAAACTTACACTGAGTTGAACTTTTTTCCCCTCGTCTTTAAAGTCAGTGAAGACCAGTGCAAGTTGAAATTGAGGTTGTATTCGTACTAAGGTATGATATATTACATTATTGTAGTTAATGTCATAACAGTGACCCTGTGTTAGTTTCAATGTTTCTAATAATAGCTGCGCACGATGATATTTTGACATTTAATACTCTTGAAATGTAAAAATTTAATTTAAAAAAATGTTTTAAATAAATTAATCAGAATATTGTAAAATAAGTAATTTAAGTTTGAATATAGTTATATACATATATTTTTCAAAGTGTTATAAAATGGATGTCTTATGTTCCATTGAACCGTACTAAACCTGCACTATTATTGCAATAGTGCTGTTTTGATCGAAACCTATAAGTATGGCACTGGTGTTGTACCAGTTTTCTCAGTGGAAAACGCTATGAGCTGATCTTAGCGTTTAATTAATAATATTTTAATATGTGTGTGTGAATTTATATGCATATCTGATTCTGTAAATTGTATATATGCCGATTTCATTTACGGTCTTGAAATACAACCCTAAACTGAAACTTGAGATAACAATATCATAAACTAAATTGACAATTTAATGATATTGGTAATAAGCATCTTAAAACACTTTAAATAATTTATTGTAAAAAACAATAACTTTTCAATTTTATATTTTATTTCTGCTACGTTTGAGGAAGAAAGAACATGTGTTCGCGTTTCGGATGAAAAAATCAATTTACATATAATACGTTCAAATTATTCGGGAAGGGTTAAAATTGCGTGGTTTCGATGGAATTGGAATCGAATTTCGCAGAAGAATCAGTTTTTCATGTATGATGCAATAACTCACAGATTGAAATATTGTATCATATTATAATACTATGTCTGAAATATTTTGATAAAAAATAGTTAACGCGACTAATTGTATAACGTACGATCATGATTTTTAATTGTTTAGACTCAATCTTTAAACGCGTAGCAAGTAGAAATAGCATTTCTTTCGACTAGCGTTTTTCGGGAAATTCTGTTAAAAAAAAGAATTAATTTTAATTACTTAATCAAAACGAAATCGCATCGATTCAATTAAGCAAGATGATTGGAGTGCATGGATGCTGAAACTCGATCGTCCGCCATTTCCGATTGGTTGCATGTAGTGATGACCTCCTTCGTGCGTTAATATCCGCGTTATCGAAGAATCGCTGTCAATTGGCATCGCGTCGTTATTGCGCTATCGCTACCATTTACGGTGTCGTCTACCGTATTATTATTTTCGGTTATTGCAGGAATTACCGAGCACACGAGAGACACGCTCGCACAATCGAGCCTCGGCGCTACGCTCGCCATCGAACAGCTCGCACTTACGACGCGCGGTCAGCGTTAAAACTTGACTGCGAGTGCTGCGACACAGCCTGTGTGATAACATCGAATAGCATCTTAATAATAGACAAGGGGCAATCGGAATGGGACGACTACGTTTAACGCTAAATACACTATTAAAATTGTTGATTAACAGCGAAGTCGTTATTCACGTTTTATGAACGAATTATGATTCTACTAAAGAAAGTGAAAACAAAAATTTTAAATATATTTGGAAGAAACTTTTTTGAATGGATATTTAATTACAATATTTAACAAAATCTGTCAATTTTATTTTTTACATAAAATATGAAGTTAATACACTCGGAGGAAAATGTAGTGGTAGTAATTATAAAGGAGACAACTGTATAAATTTATATGTGGAATTACGCAGTTAAAATAACTATAAAATAGTTTATTCAACTGTATATATTAACATTAATTCTGCATATGAAATACTTGTATAGTTGTCACTTCTATAGTTGTCATTATTTGCTACCATTTACCCTTCTTCTCATATATTTTCTCTTTAACATCTATCTACACTTTTACTTTACAAATTATTTTTTCTTACAATCTTTATGTATTTCTATATTTAACGAAGAGAACTTTAGAATGCTTTCGATTATCATTTCTTGTTAGCATTTTATTTGCAGCGAATGCAAACGAATTTTTGTGTCAACAATGTTCATTCAAACGATACTCAGAATCGAACAATCGCATTTCGTGCTAATTAAGGCACAAATAGAAGTACCAACACTGATTCATGACATTCTATGTATCGAAACGTTGTCACGATCGATAGGATACTTCTTTTTGCCCTAAACTCTTTCTAGAAAACACCGGTTCCGGTCTCCTTGGAGTTTCGGCAGGGCATTTAGGTGTTAATTGAATGACCGTTCGACGGATAGTCTTCCGATACTGGGAAAGATGTGCTTAAGCGCGCGACACGATCGATATCAAATACATCGCAGATGTATTTGCGTCTCTCCCGGTTTTCTCGAGAACTGAGAGCGGGGCAATGAAAAAATGTGCATCGACCATCACCGTGAATATAGATCGCCATTGAGGCGATAATTTCGTCGACGTCGCCGACGCGATCGCGTTCTCGTAAAAGTATTAGACCAAGTGCACCCGACCGATATGTGTCTCTCGATAGATCGCGGATTGATAAATAATCGCGACTCGAGTCGATTCCGCTCCGACGACTCTGAAACTCTTGCGGTCCCGCAAGACGATTCCACGAAAGCCACGTTGCAAATAGATCGATCGATCATACGCACCGACGCGCTTTGTTCCGCGATACCAATCCACCCCCATCATCAAAAATAGCTCGCTTCTCTTTAAACGGAGAGTTTCGGCGAAACTCGAAGAGAAAGAGAGAGGATGAAGAAACGGAAACTCTCTTAACTAAACAAAAATTACGACAGCGTGGCCGTAATAGTTCTCCCTTCGAGGTTCCGCCAAAATTTTTTTCATCCTCGCGTGTTCCGTCAATAAGCAAACTCTTCGAGAAACGATTCTTCTGACGAGCGGAGGAGGGGAGGAAAGACGCAATCTCGGAAGAGACGAATTCCCTGCCGAGTTTCTCGGCCGATAATAACAACTCCTCTCGTCGAGAGGAATCGTGGTTGGATCGTGGTCAAATTTCGAATGGCTCTTTAATTGGAGGCGAGCTATTTATTTTCCATGATTATAGAGAGGAGGCCGGTCCGATCCGGCGCGATCGCGATCGCGGCGGATCCGGGCGGATCTTTCTCGCGCGCTCTCAGGAGGCAGCAGGGGGATAAGCAGAGGAGAAGAGGAAGAGGAAGAGGTAGGAGGTGGAGAGAGCGGGGGTGGGATCTATCTAACGGCGATAGACAAAGTCGATCGATATTTACCTGGCACTACTCCGACGGCGTGTTCCAGCGGCGGGACAACGGTGCGCGCCAGTTAGCTACGCGCGTGAGAAACTATTTTAAGAGCGCGCAACCGGTTCGCGCGTTGCGACGACCGCTGCGGGACATGTTTCCTCGGTAAGAGGAGAAATCCTTCCTCGCATCCTCTAGGAAGGAGCGTTTTCTCTCACGGTTTCAGCGGATCGTCCAATCGCCCGCCGCGACGTACGAGAATTCGGCCGCTCTTCGTGTTCGCGAGGATGATCGTTGAGGCACAGAATAGGATGCTGTATATGTGCAGTAACACGCAAAGGCGAGTCGGCGGAGATCTTGACGATTTTCGCAATCGCAAAGTAAATGGATCCACGCGTTCGTCAACAACGTTCGTCAACGTTGATGAACCGTTCCTCGCTCGTGCGGGAATCGCGCACTTGGGTCACAGCGTGTTTACGACGCAGCGCGCTCGCGCCTCTCGCGCCTCTCGCGCAAGCACATAAGTAAGCACCGTCGTGAAAACAAACTCGCGGAGTGACGGGCGTCCGTCTTCCGCGAGGATCCTTTTCCTGCTCGACGGCGGCGGGTACGGCCGCGGCGTGTCCCATCCACCGCGAAGGATGCACCCGTCGCGCTTTTACGACGTTACCGCGTTGCGACGCATCGCGATGTACTTGCGTCGTGCGAATCGCAATCGCGATCGCAATCGCAATCGTTCGCTCGCTCGCTCGCTCGATCGCTCGATCGGGGATCGGCGTCGGAAGAGAGCGGTGGAGAATACCCGTTTCTCGTCGTCGCTTTTTCAAAATTTGGCGGCGATCTTTCGCGGTACGGTGCGACAGAGAGGGAGAGAGGAAAACAGATAATAGAGAGAGATTTGTCGGCGGGTGTGACGAATCGAAGAGCAGTTCTCATTGGACTGAATTAAGAAAGAGCGTAGACCGCGAGGACCTCAGAGAAACGGAAGAAGGAGGAGGAGGAAAAGGAGGTGGTGGCGACGGCGGCTGGTGGTAGTGGTTTGTACCGTCGCGGATCTCTCCGCTGGAGGTGGAGAAGAGAAGAGGGAGAGAGCACGAGCGCGACAGGAGAGGGCGAGCGAGAAGAATGATGAAGGAAGAGAGAACGAGAGGCACTCTCGTTAAAAGAGAGAGAAAGAGAGAGAGAGGGGGGGAAGAGAGAAAGAATGAGTCCGCTGACGGTCGGATAGTTCGGACTACCGACTGCATAAGACTGGTTTTCAATTTTTTCCCGACTTTTTGTTTTACCTGTGCTGTGCCTCGCACACAGCCTCTATCTCTCTCCTTCCCCCCTGTTCTTCGACTCTCTTCTCCTCCTCCTCCTCCTCCTCCACCCCTTTTCCCTCCCGCAGAGCGTGCTGGACGAGTAACGGGTGAGCCGCCGCCGCCGCCGATCCTCTCTGCTCCTCGATCGCCGCCGGTCGATCGGCCCGACTCCGAAATCCTCGGGGACGGATCTCTCTTCGTGGATGGTCCCGCATGATGAATCTTTCGGCCGCTGGGTGCACCGGGAATTTTAGGACTGAGAACAAAGCTCGGCTATTAGACCGAAACTGTTGTGTCAAATCCATAAACTCCACACGTATTTTTCAAATTAAAGTTTTAGATAAAAACAAATGTATTTCTGATTACATGAAAAATTGTGAGGCACGATTTTTTTGTCTCTTGATGTGCAATTTGTACAATCCATAATTGATTTTAATGGAAATATTGATTAATTGGAGAGGTTTTTAATAGGATTTGCCATGCAAATCTGTAAATGAATTAGGCATGATTTTTATCTCTTTCAGACATATCGTAACATTAATATGCAGATTTATTCAAATAGGTCCTGAATATCATAGGCTTTAAGGAACATCTAGCATGCGCACGAAAGTAGCGACTTTTTTCGTCAATAACATAAATCGCGTATGCTAATAGCTTCATAGTCCGAGAAGATTTATCTTCGACAAGTTTTGCAATAGAAACCCAATATAGGTTAACGATGTAAAACCAACTCGACTTGTTTACACGTCGACTGAACTATTTTGCATATTTAAAATAAATGTTGTCTTTTACTTTCTGTCAAAAACTAAATTGCAACTATTACTAAATTAATTCCAGTTACTTAATCGTTCACTAATAATAATACTCTTCAGTAAACACAGAGCCGGCTCTCGAGTCAGCTCTCGATCAAGAATAAATAACTCTCATCGAGTTCCAGGTTTTAAGTAACTTTGGAAGCGCGAGATATATCGCAGATCTTTATTCCAAAGTGTTCAAGGCAAATTAGCGAAAAAATACTACGTTTACTTTTTATTATTTACGATTATTTTTATTTATCGCTACTCTTTCAACGCGCCAATTAAAAAATTTTCTCCCGCGTTCGATGCGATTTTCATTTCGCGTCATTGCCAAATTATCTTGCTATAAAGTCTTTGCGCGATCAGCTCGAAAACTTTAGCCGCGAGTCCTTCGCCGGGAACGTTCGAGGCGGGGTTGCGAATACCGTAGGTCGCCGCGTCTAACGTTGGTATTCACGCCCGTGCGTTTCTGCGCGCTGCCAGCAGCGGAATGCAGATGAGTGCAGATTGCATTCGGAGTATTACCCAGCGTGCGAGACACCTTGGCTCTTTTTTTGCGTTGCGAAAAAGGAAACACGCGAAGAATTCGAGCGCGCAGATAAATCCGACGCTCTGCGATTCACGCGTTGCGTAAGAGGAAGTTCACCAAGTTTGCGCATGCACTTCGGAATAAGTGTTGCGCATTACGAAACCCTTGAAAAGCTCTCGATTGTCAACAATCCGCTTATATATGGCCGGTCGTTTTAGCTGGAATTCTCAGCTTGCTCATTTCTCGCTGCTTATTATCGATCATAATTCATCCCGTTTTCCATCCGAGGATGCGCGTCGGCAAGCGTAATCGCATTTTTATTCCAAGGCTGTACAATTCATTATATTGCCATCTATGTAAACACTTCGCCGATACAATGTGTGTATAAAGAAAAAAACTCGACAGTTCGTATAGCGCTCAATTATACTTGATGTAACCTTTATAAAGACATCATAAGACTGACAAATTTCGATAGCTGAATCACTTTTCCTGAATTATGACTACTTTTTTTTTTAATCCGATACTTATCTCATTGTCAGTATTGTAGATTTAGTAATAACGTACGAAAATTAGACGTTTTTTTCACGGGAAACAAAATCTGGCTGCATCAATTGGAAATCTGGTAAATTCAGAAAGGTACTTATATTGTTAGATATTTAATAAAATTTTTAAGTATGTATAAATACTTATTAGTAAAATAGTTAAATTAAGTACTTATAGTTAAATCTACCAAACGTTCCAGGTTATTTCTAGTCAAAATAATCAGTATCAGAATTGTTATTAGGATAATCAGAATGCATTTTGTTGGTATACGTCTTGTTGATATAACTAGAAAAATTGTTTTAGTGCTTGTAAAATAAAAGTACAAAACAATAAATAATAAATATCGATGCTTGCTAAATATATTATTTTTGAGCGAAATAATTATTGAAAGCCTTCGTTGTATTTAATTAAGCGGTAAATTAAGCGGCAAATTATACCGCGAGTTGCCATGACATACAGAAAATACGTGTTTGCTGACGGTATATGTGTATCTTGCTCACGTAAGGTGTCAAGTAAATAAACATTTTTATTCGCTTGCACAGTCGCTTGCACGATTTCTCGCAATCGATTTCACAACGTTCGACAGTATATATAAAGTTCCGTCCAAGTAACAACGCAACGATTCTTCTCGATGCATTCCGAAACTCTCGTCGCAGATGTCCGGTTAATCTTTCTCGCCTCCGGACTCCCCTCATCTCGACGAGTGCGAAATTGAAGGCTCGTGACATTTGCTTACGCTGACGCGTTTCGATGCAACATCCGCATATCGATTACGAAAAGGAAAAATGACGCCGCAATCCCGACGCGGTGTGCGCGCCGCGCGGATTGCGAGGGGAGCAACAATTCATTCTCGATTCTCGCGCATTCCGAAACTCGCGCAGATATCCGGCTGACCTTTCTTGCCTCTCTCGATCGGCTCTCTCTCGCTCTCGCGCCTCGTAGAGTCAGCTATGAAATATGAAATTATTCAACGCCTTCGGTAATTTCCACGAGGAAAATAATGCGCTCATAGATGGACGATTATTGCAATCGTATCGCAATATCGAAAGGGGACCGATTATGTATACGAAGGACTCTCGGGTGTCTCAGGACTCTGCAATGATGGCTGGACCTGCGAACTTTACTCCAGCCAATTCGGTGCTCGGATTCTAGTTCGGAAGGCATCGATATATGGCGATAATATAATATAGGTGTGTGAGAAGTTTATGGGACACTTTTACTTTATATCAAATAATTATATCTCGCGGACAGAACAATTTTTAACTCGAAAATAATTTTGTTAGATCATCAAAATAATTAAATATGACGTTGAAGCATAATGAACAATACTGACTGAAAGAATTTTCCAAGCGTCCTACATAATTATTTTGAGATACTTTTTAGATACTTTAATAAAATCATTCTTTTCGTGTAGATGAAATGTCAAATTCCGATATTCCTGATTCCGTTTTCCGTTTTAGAAAACACAAACTTCGGTAAAGTAAATAATAGTCGGGTACTGTGTGACCCCTTTGCAAAAAGAAGTACTTTTCTGTGTTACAATTTTACTACAATTTTCTAAATTATAGCAAAGTTATGAAAATGTGATAAATTTATATGGAGAAATTTTTTTGCTAAATGCGGTGACCTAAATTGTATCAATAATAGGTATTTGAAATATCAAGCTACAATTTTCAATGTTTATTTGCATACAAATCAGTGCCAAATGGAAAATGTAATAAAAATTACTTAAATGACGCATAATTGCTTAAGTAGCAACTCTCCCCTAATATTTTTCTGATTTTCCCCTCAAATATAACATTATGAAACATGCTGTTTTTATATTCGAAATGAGAGCTTTAGCTTTTTATTCTCAGAAACATGAAAAATATATTACGGTGTTCTTTTGACTGCGTATAATATTTTCTTTTCTCAGACATTGTAAGGACCCATAAAAATCGTGTAGGAATGACATAATATTTTAACAAGATATTTTAGGTGATACGATTGATGATGAATGATTCAACAGGATGTCCAAACTATCACCAAAACTATTGTGTTGTTTTTATCTGACAATACTCGGAACAATTGGAAATATATTTATCTTTAGTATATGAATTCCATTTTTACTGATAAGTTATTCTAAGTGGTCGATTCCTGTTCAATGATTGCGTGAATGAGGAATCCTGTTGGCAACATGTCACGACATACCAGCGTCCATATAGCCGCGTCCGTTCTTCTAGGAACCGAACGAGGGAGAGCCATCCAATTCCGCGAAAAAAGTATGCCCGGTATAAGACAACCGCGAGATATGGCGGAAGCGGCTAAATGCTTAAACGCTCGAAAGTCAAGCTTAAATGCCGCTGATTGCAGTAGGAGGGAAATGAGAGGTTGCACGATGGATGACGATATGTAATTCCGTATGTCCAATTCTTGAAGGCGGTGGTCAGCGACGGCACTCGTTGGTACTCTAGTATCGAATATTTGTCGCACAATCATCGCACGGAGGATTTCTGTCGCGCTTTCTCTCCCCTCTCTCTCTCTCTCTCCTTCAGCGATAAAAGTGGCCATGCCATTATTCTGTCCATAATAACGTATATTTCGTAAATTGGAACATTATTGCCCGCTAAACATAAAGTAACAATAACATTACAATATCAACATTATAATTTTCTATTCAACAATGTAACTGTTAAGTACAGCATGTGTCATATTATATTTATATTATTGAGTAGAAAATTATAATATTCATATTATTGTTATTGTTAATGTTATTGTCACTTTGTACTTAGCGGGTAATTCAATTTGTTTCTTTATATACGTATCTTGTGTTTCGCGGGTTTCCGCGAAACACAAGATTGTCATATAGGAAACACCCGTGAAAGCCTCAAGAATATTATTGTTAATGTTATTGTCACTTTGTACTTAGCGGGTAATTCAATTTGTTTCTTTATATACGTATAATTGTATTTAATGTTAAATGAGAGCAAGATAGAATACTCTCGAAACTGATCTAATTTCTCATAAAAATTATTATATACAAGTTTCAAAAAGTTCAAACGCTATTAATTTTCGGATGTCTAAACTAATTTGCGTCGGAAAGAGGTCTCATGGGAAGATATTTTATCTTACCTGATATTTTATTCATTCTATTTATTTTTTTCATAAAGAAATCCTTTTCAATTAGGAATCCTTTTTTATTTAGTTCAGAGATATAAAAGTGATTTTAAGGATGCCATTTATTGGGGAGTTTTATTTCGAGCATCTCTTGTAAACAACGCTCTTTGTAAATTTTAAAGATAAGATTGCGGAGTACAATCATCCTTTACGTGAACAAGGAGAGACTTATCCTTTTTGTCCACATTCTCGACAATCTTTTTCTCTCTCTCCATTTTTTCTTTAAGTTTATTTTATTCAAAGTACAAGAAATGTTGAAAAATATAGTTTAGGAAAACAATTTCAGTAATTCGAATAGGCGTGAGAAAAGTGGTGCGAAGGTCATCCTATCAATTGTCTCATATATGTTTCCTTCGAGAGATAAGTCTAAGGAATTCTTCACGGCAGAATGAGGGAAGATACTTAGCGGCACAAACGGATGGGATGAAAATTATCTTGCGATGTCCGATAGGCCCATGACCAAGCGCAGAGTACATCTGGTGGTGATTGCAACTTGCGTAGAGAAAGTTAAAAGTAAAGTAAAAGTAAAATTGATACAATATTTGAAGCAGCGATACAAAATTATAACTGAGGGAAGGGAAACAACATGACCGAACTTAAAGTTTGTCAGTTTTTTCCTTAACTTGTAAAGATATAAAACTGATTTTTTTCTGATTCATCCTTTTGCCTAGCGTATGTGTGTTTTTCTTGTTTGAGATTCATTTCTTTTAAAAAAAATGTCTCTCTAAAAAATTTCCTTTTATCTATCTTCCTTATCTTTTTGTCTTGTTTGTTTCTTATTATTTACAATTAAAATTAAAATTAAACAAGGCTCTTATTATTTGTTTCACTTTTTTGTATTAGTTTTATCATATTCTTTTTTCTTCTCTATCTCCTTCATTTTTTTTCTTTTTTGAAATAAATTGTTTACAGACAAACTTGTAATAAAAAATAATGAAAATTTATTTTTCTATATTTTATACATTTTTGTGTTCAGCTTTCGAAGAAGAACGATTGAAGTTGATTGTATTAATCTAATTAAAAGCTAAAAGTTTATCGTTAAAAAGCTTATAAGTCCACTTTTCTTATTCATTTCATTATTGCGAATCTCAATCAAATTTTTGGTAAAACATTTACGCTAACGTTGCTACTACATTTTTATGATTTGAGTCAACAATTTTGTCAGACGCAAAATTTTTATTAGCAAAATATATTTTGATCCAAAACATCAAACTTTAAACGTATAACACCTTACCATAAGCAGAATATTAACGTGTTTATGGTGTATGATAAATATATAATATTATAAGAGGATATCGATCGATGATGCAACTTTTAAAGGTATACCGGATTGATTTCGACGAATGCGCTTTTAAGTAAGAAAATGTACATTTAGCACTCTAAAGCTGTCAAGAAAAGGTCTGAGAAATCATACGAAAGGAATTCTGCCCCAAAAGTTTTTCTCTTTGAAGAATCCCGGTGGCGGAATTTTTCTTTCATGATTCATGTCACATTTTCACTTGTAGCTTCATTTAAGCGACAGAAGTGGATGTTTTAAGACAATCTTTTTATCTCTCTCTTTCTCTTCCCCCCAACCCTCTCTCTTTCCGCTGAATTCCGCGAAGAAATGAGTAACGGTAAAAAAAGCTGAGCCTCCTTGGCGGGTCCTCAACAGGACACGAGAAGATACACCGTTCCCGCGCAGTAGGTGGTCCTACTAGTGGAGAATGAACGCTTCGTGCGGCTTCAGTCCGAATCCTCTCTCCCAGGAGTGCGTTTTCGAAAGAGGTAAGGGGGGGGGGGG
>NW_017296059.1:126646-130809 GCF_001594075.2 Trachymyrmex cornetzi
GCAGCAGCAGCAACAGCGGGAAAAGACAAAAGAAGCGAAATTGGTAAGAGATGGGATGGGGGCGGAGGGGGAGGGGTAGTCGGAGGACGTCAGGTATACGAAGGTCGTTAGCTCGAAGAAAAATTAGCCGTTTGTCGGAGGCCCTGCCCCGGAGATGGGTCAATCAGATACGAAAACACTTGTCGGGGCTCGGGGCATTGTGGCCGACGAGGTAACAGGCCACTACAAAAGATTGTAGACAGAGGTATACCGTCCTAATGATCAACTCAGGAATTCAAACCTTCACCAGGGGGTCCGGGGTGAGAGGGGAGGGAGAGTGGCTTCCTAGTGTCATTTCGTATTCGGAACGTGGAAAACGCGTGTGAGCCATGCCGTTCGCCCCGTGGGTATCGGTGGGTATCGGTGGGGGGTCGAGATACCTATAATGCAGGATCGATTTAATAAGGGCTTTCACACACACCAATCTCCATATCAGTACTCTATACCATATCGCATTCCTTATATTCTCGTATCAAACATATGATTGAGAAACAACTGTTGTTTGCGCAACAATAGAAATATGACCGTACTATTCGGATGTTCAATATGACGTGGCATATACATAACGGAATACTATCGACTGATACGATATTTCATAATAGAACTCGAATTCTATTATTTGAAAATCATTGAATATACCTATAGAAAAAGAAAATTAGGGAGTCTCAGAATCTTAAAAATTTTTATTTTGGACTGTTCGATCGCAACGGAATGTTTATGATGAAAACTGATGAGTTACGCTCGATGAAAAACTGTACGAATACATTTTTTTAATTGATACTTGTGAAGAAAGAGATTTAAATCCCGATAAGAAAAAGAAAGGAGTGCGAGAGAGAGAGAGAGATGGGGGATTTAAAAAAGATATTTAAATCTCTACATCTAAAGTTTAAGAATATCGGCGCGATTTTTGCGGCGAATTAGTTTTAGCCATTATTGAAATGACATATGGAGAGGGGGAAGGGGTCCCAAAGTGACGACACTCGGACTAGACCCAAGTGGAGAATCGTGTCCGGCACAGGTTCCGATCATTCAGGGGCGTGGTCGTAAACTTTAGTGTATATGCTCCGAAGAGACCACCTCGACCTGTCGGTTCGTTCGTTCGTTCGTTCGCCATCGATACATAGCTCTTTCCTTCTCTCTCTCCCTCCCCCCCCCTCTCTCTCTCTCTCTCAATCACTCATTCACTCTTATTCGCTCTCTCTCCTCTTTTAACGCTCTTGGTGTTCCTTTTCCGGTTTCCAGGGCGAGAAACATACCGGACCTACTTGCCGCCCAAATCAAGATAGAGCAGTCGGCCATAAAATGTAAATGGGGTTATTGACCTGAGTCTTTAAAACCGATAATAGATTTTCACATCGGCGCAGCACCGCATTTTAGCACGCCGCCCCCGCGAGCCTTAATTTTTTTTATTGCAAATTTTATGGTCGGCTTTATATGCAGCGTTAATTACCTCGACGTCTCTCTGCCCAATCGAGGCGAGGAGAGCGGGCACTTCCCGCGGCGTAATTGATTACGCGGTATCGACATCTTTCTGGGTACGTATTATGGAATTATTAGGAATAGATTCCGATCGGAATTATTCAATTATTCTCTAAATTTCTATTGAGTTTTCAAAGGAATGATTCTAATCCGAATTTATTGCGATATGTTCTATTAATAGTCATCCTGATCGTTTCGCAGAAAATTAATTAATTAATGCTATGTAAACGAGATATTTATTTTTCTTTTTAATTCTTTTTCGCAATTATGTGCATGAAGTTTGGCTCGCGCAATGATTCTTTGCATCTCACAAATTAGTTCTCAGTGCGGTCGGAAGATAGTCATCAACGACTGTCAGTAGATTTGTTTGTATGAGCTGCACGTTTGCGACTACGTCTGGCACTTAGCCAGCGTAACTATCAACAAGCTGTGAATTGAAACAATCGCAATTATCTGTGTTACGTGGCGCACAATATATGCTTACGCGACGCACAATTTTTTCAGCAGATTAAACGACGTTTAACCTTATATTATTTTTCAATTCTTCCATATTAATCCGTGTTTCTATCGTTTATACACGAGACAAAATCGTAGAGTTATTCATATTAATAGATATTAGATTAATTCGCGCTTTGTTAACGGGCACTTCACCTTTGACGGCCGTAAAATTATTATTATGAAAATATATACTTGCTCGTGTTATGCAACATTAATTTAGTATATTTATTACTCTTTAAAAATTAATACATTTATTGTTTTAATTGGGAATATACTACGTAATGGAAACTAATTACAATAAAAGGATGATTTCTGAAATATTACATATTAAAGAATAAACAAAAGACATTAATTCCCAAAAAGACAAGGAGCGTCTTGATGAGTCTTATTGTTATTTGTTAAATTCTGTCCCTAACAACAATAAATAAACAGTATCAATCTTTTCTGTTCTCTTTAGTATCTGTTCTCTTTAGTATGTCCTCTTATCGATCATCTAATTTAA
This sequence comes from Trachymyrmex cornetzi, assembly GCF_001594075.2. NCBI lineage: Eukaryota > Metazoa > Arthropoda > Insecta > Hymenoptera > Formicidae > Trachymyrmex > Trachymyrmex cornetzi. The sequence continues at coordinate 129,165 of NW_017296059.1, forward strand.
ATCTATGCTCTGACTGTGTTAATAAGATGTGCTGTATTGAAATCTCTGTTTTAATGTAAATTTTAACTTAATTTATAAATTTCTGCGATAAATTTCAATTTATGATATTTCAATTTATATTTCTCTCTTATTTTGATTGATTAGATAACTAAATTCTTATAATTTTGACTTTGATCTATCCGCTTGATATTCTCCTTCTTGATCCTTTATCTTAATTATTGATCGGTTTTCATATAAATTTATTTTTATGAATTTTTTAAAAGAAATCTGTTATACACGTATAGAAAGACGTGGGTTTTTGCATGAAATTATTTAACATTTAAATAGTAAAAAAATTTCTTTTATGAAAAGAGACATTTTAATGCCTTTAAATTAGATCGAATTAGGGCTCATCAGAAAAACACATCTCCACGATAGAAGTGATTTAGCTTCTGTAATTTATCTGAAATAAAAATTCCTTTGATTTTTATTAATTATATGAATGTTGCTATATGGCTGATACTAGAATGAAGTCAATTGCATAAAATTTATAAAAAGTATGACATTTAAAAAAAAATTTGATTTTTATAAAAAAATCTGTTACTTTCGTTTAAAAAAAAATTAATTTTTTTTTGTAAAAACTTGTTAAACTTTTTTGCAATTTTTGTTGTAAAAACTGGAGTAGAGATTTTCAAGGTAGAGATTAAACAACGCTAATCTGATTCTGTCATATTATTGTGAAAGCGGATGTGAAAGAGAAGAAAAAGAGAGGAAAGTGTTAGTCTGCGCATGTGCACAAGTTTGTACCAGAGAGAAACCTAAGACCGATATTCATAGTCGAGTCTTTTTTCAAGACCTTCTTAAGTAATGTCTTAAGACGCTAAGGGCCTGCGCACAATAAAGGAACAAGAATTAGATATTAAGATTTCAACCTATCAGAAACTGTGTATTCCGATGTAATCAGTTTCTGATAGGTTAAAATCTTAATATCTAATTCCTGTTCCTCTATTGTGCTCAGGCCCTAATGCGGCCTTCTGATTGGTTCGTGATTTCTTAAGACCGTACTTAAGACGATCTTGAATATAAGATCTGACTATGAATACTGGCCTAAGAAAGAACATCAGGGCCTTTTTCTTATAACTGCAAAATACCCCTGCTACTGTCCTTTAAAGAAGTGGATGTAATTACACAACAATATCCTTTTTTTGCGGTGCTCCTGATGGAAATAAATCGCTGGAATCGTTGAAATCTCTATTAATTTCATAGATTTTAGTTATTTCAGCTATTTCAACGATTTATTTCCATCAAGAGCATAAAAAAATGGATATTATTGTGTAACTTACATCCACTTCTTCAGAGGGCAGTAGTGTGCGACGGCACTTTGCAGGAAGAAGGCTTTCAAGTCCTCTCTCAGGTTTGTCTTCTCTCTCTGATGATACTTAATAAAATATCACAGAACATTATTACATCAAAATTATAATATACAGGATACTTCTAATTTTTAATCAAACTTCAAGTCATTATAAACTGACATACCTCACATATATGGGATATAAATATTTATTCATATATAAATTTTTATTTTTTCCCAGATAACCAAGCATGCGATACCCGCACCAACCCGCACAAGATACCGCTACCGTACTGTTACTGTACTGCCACGAGG